>NW_017729026.1:45300844-45314544 GCF_001723915.1 Gavialis gangeticus | reverse complement strand
CCCCCTCTATGCGGCACTGCTCAGGCCGCAGCTGGAGTACTGCGTCCAGTTCTGGTTGCTGCACTTCAGGAGGGATGTGGACAACATGGAGAGGGTCCAGAGGAGGGCCACTCACATGATCAAGGAGCAGCATGAAACAGTGGGCCAAGGCTGGAAGCCTACAGCCAGAGTAAATGAGGGTTAAAAACAAGAGGGCTGAGGCCTACACAAAAACTCCAAGGAGGTGATCCTCCCCCTCTCTGCGACACTGATCAGGTGGCAGTTGGAGTACTGCACCCAGTTCTGGGCACTGCACTTCAGGAGGGATGTGGATAACATGGAGAGGGTCCAGAGGAGGGCCACCCGCGTGATTAGGGGTCAGCAGGGCAGGCCCTACGAGGAGAGGCTATGGGACCTGAACCTGTTCAGCCTCCACAAGAGAAGGCTGAGGGGGGATCTAGTGGCCTGTTACAGACTAATCAGAGGGGACCAGCAAGCACTGGGGGAGTCCCTGTTCCCCCAAGTACTACCAGGAATGACTAGGAATAATGGTCACAAGCTGGCAGAGGGTAGATTCAGGCTAGATATCAGGAGGCGCTACTTCACTGTCAAAGTGGCTAGGATCTGGACCCAACTTCCAAGAGAAGTGGTGCTGGCTCCTACCCTGGGGGTCTTTAAGAGGAGGCTAGAAGAACACCTTGCTGGGATCACTTGACCCCAGTACTGTTTCCTGCCATGGCAGGGGGTTGGACTTGATTATCTGCTCAGGTCCCTTCAGACCCTACAAACTATGAAACTATGAATTTGTTAGATTGAGAAATTCCATGATGATGCTAGGAAACTGTGCCATGCCCTCAGGGTACATCCAGCCAGCAAGAGTTTGCTCTGAAGATGTAGTACTTGTCACAACGTGCTTCCAGGCTATACTTCTGTGCTTAGATATATTCAGATATATCTTATTGAATTAAATGGAAGTAATATACAATCTGAGGATAAATATTATTTCTGGAATTGCACCATTTCAAAATATCTCACACACGACATTTTTTCTCAGATCAGTTAAATTTACTTATTAATTTTAGTTTGTATATCAACTCCAGTCTTGAGTTCTTCATCAACTTCTAAATCAACCCTAGGCATGCATCCTGGCACACACAATGTATATATCTGGTTTCATCTACTTTAAAATGCCTTACTATTTCTTTGTTGTCAAGTATATCGGCCTCAATTTTCCATTTTTCCATTCCTGTACTTGAGGCAGGAATGTAGGGTAAGTTTAACCATAGCTGTCATGGAATTTGTTTCAAGACTGCAATCACTTATAGAGGTTATCCAGAATCAGTCCAAGTCAACAAAACTCTTTTCTTAAACACACCAGTTGGCATTGCTGCTGTTGTTACTATAATTATAAAATTGTTTGGCAAGACACCAGGTATTAAAGATCATATTGCTGTTGGCAGCTTGAAAAAAACCAGTTATCCGATTAACAAAGGCTCACTCACCTTTTTGAAACAAGTGAAAAGGTTAAAGTACTTGAACATGGCCAGCAGTAGAGATTAGTCCAAAATACTTTTAATGTGCTAGATCCTTCTGTCTTCTTATAGGAATGGAAATACTGGCAACCAATATAACTAATACAGGAAATATTGAGAGAAGAGAATAAGGAAAGGGCCCACAAAGTGTCAATAGTGGTTCAGGAATTCATCACAAGATCTGTTCTTTCCCATTTTCAGTATCAGGTTGAACTATTCGGCATATTCACACATGCAGACATGTGCACCTGCAGCAGCTCAAATAGCAGTGGCACAAATTTGTGCTGCAGCTTTGTGCCTCAGCACATGTGCCTGAACGTGCACTTTGGTGTTCAGCAAATTGTGCCACTTAGGGCAAACTGACCTTGCCCAACTCTTCCTGGATCTTCAGCTAGGGAGAGCTAGAGGCTGGGGCCAGCACCTGTGGTGGTTCCAGCAGTATAAAAACCTTCCCTAGTTAGCAGCTTCAGGCTACTTGCCCTCAGGAGCTTCTAAAGCCCAGCCAGTTGGCGTCTGGGAAAACTATCCCCTTATGCCAGCTGGACTGCTGAAGCAGACCTAACCTAGAGTGGTCCCTGTATCCACTACAGCAGTCTGGCAGTGGAGCTGCTGCCTGGCTGTGACGTCCTGCCACCTGTGTCAGCATCTGCCTTCTTGGACTTGATCTAGCCATTTGGGGCCAAGAGGACACACATTGAAAGTTCAAAGTGGGCCATCGCAACAAGCACATCTTCTGGGTAATAGTTGCCCAGGTGGCAGAGCGGGGGCACTGGAAGATGTGACAGCAGTGTTGCCTGAAGGCATCTCTGAAGCCACAGCACACTGGCAGCTGGCTCAGAGGTGCAAGAGGCTCTGCTGCAGTGCCTATACCACAGCCTACATGGCCATCCAGTCGCTGTCCAGGCCTGGCAGGCACACAGACCAGGATTTCCCAGTATCAACATTAGAGTCCGTGCTGCAAATATGCAATGTGTGGGACATTTTTTCATTCCCAGCATGCCTCTTGTGGCATCTCAAACTGCTTTGAGATGCCACAATAGGCACATGCTCGTTCATCTGGACACGCCCATTCTCTACTCATACTGACGCAATATTTGGCTCTCTGGCAGATATAAAATAAACCTGCATGGCAAGGCAAAATTAATTAGGCTACATTTCAGCACTTCATGAATAGTGCTTCCAGTTTGGGAAGTTACATGCCTGAGGCAATGGGGGCAGTTTCATCATAGCACTGTCTGGCATGGTTAACTAGCCCTCTGTGTAACTGATGGTGAAATATAGTAAGCAATAAAAGTCCAAAATAATGTTACCACCAAATCCAGCAAGCTCTAAGACAGAGCTATAAGCAGGCACTCAAATCCCAGTTTTGACTTCAACTAACTACTTTAGATACTGTGTAGCATGGCATATCTATGGACAGTTACCTAAGATCAGTAGGGATGAGAGAGAAAAACTTAGCAAACATGGCTGTAAGTGCTACAAATGTCTAGTATAAAGACCATTTTTTTCAAACTTTATTGTCTAAAATTTTATTCCCAAATCCATGTTTATTCATATAAGCAAGTGCCAGCCTGATGTCCAAAGTTCCTGAACCTCAAATCTCAAAAAATTTACCTGGAACTACTATCTTCAAAAACTCACAGGAGAAAAGATGAAAATTCTTCTCTTAAGAACCCAATTCAGACATCTGGATTTAAAAAAAAATGGTGTCAGTATGTCAAACTTTCAGTATAGGTCACTTGAAAGAAACCCCAGCTGATTTCTTCTCTTTTCTCTTCTTATACCGTCTCTCTCCTTTGAATTCATATTTTATCTTTTGGTTTACAATGCTAATAAGGAAATGTTTGATTCATCCCATATCTGTTGTTCTAAAACAGTTAGTACTTGTTTAAAGTAATCCAATTTACTGATCTTTCCCAGTGAATTTCAAAAGCTAAGTAGATTTAAGGAAGGTCAGTGATGGGCTGCAAATACACAAATACACAAAAAATGTAGGAAGTGGTCCTATCAGTCCAGAGAATCAATTTAGGTTGAACCTAAAACCTTTAAATTGTTTTGGAAGAAACCACAGATACCCCAGGATGACCCAGGATGAACATGTTAAGGATCTAGAATGTTTGTTGTTGTTTTTTTAAATTACCATACAATCCCAAAACTGTAGCCACACAAATAAAGGAAGCCAGACTCAGACCTCACTCCAACTTACTACAATACTAACCCTGGGACAGTATGAGTAGCTGGATAGTTCTGGTTGTTACCTACAGCCCCCAACTTGAACACCTAAGGTACATCATTAATGACCTCCAAGGTTCGTTCACCTGCAACTCTGCCAATGTCATATACACCATCACCTGCTTACAATGCCCTCTGTTGTCTACATTAGACAGACAGGGGTATCTCTGCATGTAAGAATGAATGAATACTGATCTGACATCAACTGCAGAAAGACACAAAAGCCTGTGAGAGAACATTTCAACGTTTCTGGACAGCTAACCGACAGGACAGGACAGCAATGTTGTCTTCAGGCAAAAAAAAACATTAAAAAGCAATTTAAACTTGAAATTGAACTGCGTTAATTATGGTTTAAATAGGGACTCTGGATTCTTATCTCATTACCCCGAGTAGCTTTTGTGACTCCTTTTGTTTCTATGAGTTTACTGTTTCCTTGCTTTTCTCTCCTAGCACTGCCCCCATTTCCTCTCCCCCCACCACTACCTAAATTTCTCTCTCTCTCTCTCTTCCCCTCTGTCTCCCTTGGCTTTTGTATTTTAATTTCTCTCTATCTCTTATACTCTGCCTTCTGCAAATACTTTCACAGTGGAATGGCAGAAGTTTCCCTCCAGAACCAGGGCTGCTTGCTGTGGTGCAGTATCAGCTCCCCCAATCCAGCTGGGGAACAGGTATGAGGCCCTGGCAACATTGGAGGCAGAAGAAGGGGAAGAGGAAACCCCAGGAGAGGAGGCCACTCCACACACAGCACAGACTGGAGGAGGCCAGAACACCCAGAGGAAGAACAGATGCTGGGTGCTCGCCATAGGCAACTCCATCTTGAGGAACAGACAGGTCCATCTGTCAAACTGATCCCATGACATGTGAGGTCTCCTGTCTGCCTGGAGCTCGGATTCGGGTTGTGACAGAGATGATCCCAAACCTTATCAAGCCCACCGATTATTACCCCAAGGTCCTTATCCATGTGGGCACTAAAGATGTGGTTGGGAACAGTGCAGATCACCTCATGAAGGACTACAAGGCTCTAGGGTCCAAGCTGAGGAAGACACAGTCTTCCCATCTATCCTCCCAGTGAGCAAATGTGGATGACGCCATGAGATCTGCATCGGGGAGGTCAACTTATGGCTTTGGAGCTGATGTTATGAGATGGGCTTCAGCTTTTTGGACCACTACCCATACTTCTGAACAAGGGACATGCTTAGGTGGGATGGGCTACATCTCCCCCTCAAAGGTAAGTGTGTGTTCTCTTTCAGGTTAGCTGATCTCCTCTGGTGGGTTTTAAATTAGGTTCATCGGGGAAGGGAAGGACAAGGATGGAGGGATCCAAGGAACACTAAACCATGAGATACCCACAAGATCAGCCCAGGGAAGTATCAAAGAACCTATTAGATAGGAGTATTGGGGTGATCTAGGGGTAGCCACCAGGGGAATTAAATGTATATATACAAATGCCAGGAGCATGGGAAACAAGCAAGAGGATCTAGGACTCTTGCTTGCTAGCAATAACTTTGACCTAGTGGGTCTAATGGAAACCTGGTGGGACTCTACTCATGACTGGGTATTAGGGAGAGAGAGCTATAGGTAGTACAAGAGAGATAGAGAAGGGAAAAAGGAGGGGTGTTGCTCTCTGTGTCAAAGAACAGTACATATCTTCCCTAATCAAATAAGGAGCAGAGGATGGACTAGCAGAGACTCTGTTGGTTAGGATCCAAGGGGGTTGGAGGGAAAGGGACCTGGTGGTGGGGGTCTACTACAAGCCTCCACACCAGAAGAACGAGCTAGTTAGGGAATTTTCCAGGCAGCTCTCAGAGGCTGTGTGGCCTAGAGCCATGGTAGTCATGGGGGACCTTAACTACCCAGACATATGCTGGGAGGAACAGTCAGCTAGCTCTAACCACTCACGCAGGTTCTTAACCTGCATTCAGGACCTCCACCTAACACAGGAGGTGAGGAGTCCCACCAGGGGTAATGCCTTGCTCGACTTGGTGTTGGCCACAGGGGATGACCTGGTGGGGGACCTGCAGATTCAAGGCAACTTAGGGGACAGCGATCACCAAATGATAAAATTCACTATCCAGAGAAGGGCAGGTGGTATACCTAGCAGGACACAGGTGCTAAACTTTAAAAAGCCTGACTTTAATAGGCCCAGGGAATTGGTTAGCATGGTGCTAGGAACCAAGAGCCTAGATGCTTTGGGGGTCCAGTAGGGATGGTCATTCCTTAAGGAACCAAGAAAGATCTTGGAGTCACTGTTGACTCCAGGATGAACATGAGTCATCAAAGTGATGAAGTAGTTAGCAGAGCCAATCGCATCTTGTTATGCATCTGTAGGTGTTTCACAATCAGATCCAGGGAGGTGATTCTCCCTCTCTACGTGACACTGGTGAGGCTGCAGCTGGAGTACCGTGTCCAGTTCTGGATGCCGCAGTTCAAGCAGGATGCAGACAACCTGGAGAGGGTCCAAAGAAGAGCCACTCATCTGACTGAAGGCCTGCAGGAAAGGCCCTACAAGAAAAGGCTAAAGGATCTTAACTTTTTCATCCTCTCCAAGAGAAGGTTGAGAGAAGATCTTGTGGCGGAGTACAAATTCATAAGGGGGAGCAACACAAAGTAGGCAATGATCTGTTCACCAGGGCACCCCCTGGAATAACAAGGAACAATGGCCATGAGCTATTGGAGAGTAGATTTAGACTGGACATTAGGATTGCCAGGATCTAGACTGGGCTTCCAAGGGAGGTGGTACTCCCCCCATCCTTGGGGGTCTTCAAGAGGAGACTGGGCAGGCACCTGGCTGGGATCACATGCTCCCAGGTTTGGCAACCCTTTTCTTGCCTGCCAGGGGCAGGGAGTCAGACTAGATGGCTCACTGAGGTCCCTTCCGATCCTGGAATCTATAAATCTATGAATCTATGAATCTGATGAAGTGAACACGGGTTCATGAAAACTTGTGCTCTCTATATCTTACTCAGTCTATAAATGTGCCTATTTACCCTGCTTTCTAAGAGCCTGCTGGTCAGGACATTCACCTGGGTTTATCAAAGACTCCACCTGCCTGAGTCAGAGCAGAAATTAGGAGATCTCTCTAAAGTATGACCTACTAAAGACTTCCACACTAGCTCTAGGTACAGACATTCAAAAAATCTAGAGGTGGAATCAATATTTTTTCTGTAAGTGGCATAGTTTAGATCAGTAGGAAACAGAACACACATTCACCCTTTGGGAAAAGAGTGGGTGCAAATCTTAGACCAGGTTCCACCATTGTTAAACCAGTCTATGTTTGTCCACCTTCCAGCCAAATGTCCTAACTATTAAGCTATTATATAATATGGAAGGCACCTCCACCATCACCACCATCTATTGATTTCTTTCTAAGAATTGTTATAGGAATGGTTCCATGCTTAGAAGTCAAAGTAGACATACATTCCCTCAGAACCTTGATTCATGTACCTAAATTCTGGGGAGGAATGGGATTTCAACATTTTCTGTTGTCTAAAAGTTAATGGCTCCAAACTCAATATATGAATTTTAATTATTTTCTTTTAAATCTTCCCTTCTAAAGGCACTTAACTCTTCCCATACCATTTCTAGGAAGCCTAGATACTTCAGTGAGTTTGAAATTCTGCTTTTTATGACTAATCATCTAAAATCTAGGTGATGTGATGCTTCACTTGTTGTTTAGGATCTGGTTCTAGATCACTAACAGACCTAGAACTTCCCCATATCATCCCCATTTCTCCTGGGAGAACCAAACCCAATGCAGAAATGCCAGCATAGCAAAATGGAAAAATGTCTTCCTAAAGGTAATGGATTGTTTTTTTCAAGCTATTTATCACAGCCTTTTTCCTCTGTCATGGCATTCATATGACATGGATATAAAGTTAAAATATATTCTTAATCTCTCATAACCTACATAAAATATTGCCCAAGGGACACTGTAGTGCCCTAGCATAATTCAATAAAGAAGTGCACACTAAAATAAAGTCAAGTTGAATCTGCCCTTTTATTCACTTAAGTTGATGAAATAATTTAATTATGTTTTTTATACTGCAAGTCAAAAGACCATGAAGTTATAATTTTCAATGTTCAGTACATGATTTAGACGAACTATTTTGCAGTAGAATGCCGTGCATTTTAACACAGACTGATTAATCTGTTTAACTATCACCAACTGCTGAATACAGTATAATATATGGCTTCCATTCATTAATGTCGTAAAATGTATTGAGCTACTCATAAAAAACAAACCGGACACAGAATTTTCTTATTTTGATTTAGGGCTTAGTGCTTTACTGAATATAAAATTAAGATTGACTGAATATTTTTTGCTTTTTAAATATGGAGCAAACCAATAAACTATTGCATAATGTTACGAAGCAAAGAGAAGAAAGCGGAATGGAAAAATGAGAAAAAGAAAAGAAGCAAGATTAAATGAAAAGAAACTAAAAAAAAAATCTTTAAAAAAAAAGCAAAACAAAACAAAAACTAAAGGAACCAATTTAGAGGGGAAAAATCATACAAAAACTTTAGATTTTTTTTTCAAATAATAAGAACAAATTATGCTGTTTCAATAGTCAAATATCTCTTTTCACCAAACACGCTTATTCCATTATTGTTTATAGAACAAATAAGTCTCCTACAGTTTCTCCAGACCTACAGATCATGTGGTCCCTGGCTTTTCTTCAGGATGGGAAGTGTAGACTCCCATGAATGACATTCTTGAACCTAGTATATGAAGTTTTAGAACAGCTGGATTATGTCTGACCTCAGATTTACAGAAAAGTCCATCATGGTTTGTGAAACATTAACAATGGCAGAAGAAGCAAGTGGAAATAGGAAAGGTCTTGAATACATTTGTGAAGGAGGAGAAAGTCATCCAATAATGAAAAGGAGTGTCAGGAAAACTGAGGATCACTTTATGAAGATTACACAAAGAAGTTTCTTACACCGTCCTGATAGCCCATGCCTCTCTTTTCTCACAAAAGAATTCTTTGTTTGGCAATATTTTTAAATACAAATATGCACAAATATGTACAAATATGCGCAAATATGTACCAACAATATGAATTGTAACAATCAGTACCCATTGATCTCACTGTTATAACTCTAATATTCCTGTATCTCCCATTTAACTGGGATCTACGTAGGGGGGCTGTAACAGGAAGCCAGGGGCTCCTGTTACTTGGAGAGAAGCCACAGCAGGGATGTTCCCATTTGGGGGTAAGAGAGCCAATTTTAGGCTAGCTGCAAGGGAACAGGCAGCTAGAGTCCATAGGCTACAAGTGTCTATTAGGGGAGCTAGCTGTCTAGCAATAGGATGATAGGACAGTGCCCTTTTAAAACATCAATGAAACTGCTACAGTAGGCAGAGGAATAGCAATAAGCTGCCCTGGAGAATGAGAGGGAATACTTGTGGCTGATCTGGGAAGCACCTGACCAGAAGAGGAGGAGCCAGGGGTTATAAGCCTAGGCCCCTGAGGCAGATGGGCAGTGCAGCCCCAAACTCACAAGGGAGATGAGCTCCTACCAGCTCAGGCTGGAGCGGAGTGGGAATTGTAGGCATGCCAGGTACTCCTAAGACTAAGAGAGCCAGAGAACGGGAAGCTGGCTGGGCAGTGATATGATGAGCCAGAGGGGAAGACATTGAATTTGAAGTGGCTACTTGTATATTTTTGCTTTAGTTTATATCGGAGGACTGTGTGTGACTGATAAGGGTGGACTAGAGGCCACAGGGATACTGCAGGGGCACCCCGTATAGAGCTCTTCCAAGGTCAGCAACACTGGGGGGACTGAGCTGAACTGAGAGCAACATTGCCCTGGGTTGGGGATGCCAGTGGGGCTGAGACAAGGCACAAGATAGGACTGAGGGGTCCAGAGAGACACAGAGTGTTGAAACCAAGAGATCTGGGCATGAAACAGTGGGCCAGGGCTGGAAGCCTACAGCCAGAGTAAATGAGGGTTAAAAACAAGAGGGCTGAGGCCTACACAAAAACTCCAAGGAGGTGATCCTCCCCCTCTCTGCGACACTGATCAGGTGGCAGTTGGAGTACTGCACCCAGTTCTGGGCACTGCACTTCAGGAGGGATGTGGATAACATGGAGAGGGTCCAGAGGAGGGCCACCCGCGTGATTAGGGGTCAGCAGGGCAGGCCCTACGAGGAGAGGCTACCGGACCTGAACCTGTTCAGCCTCCACAAGAGAAGGCTGAGGGGGGATCTGGTGGCCATTTACAAACTAGTCAGGGGGGACCAGCAGGCATTGGGGGAGTCCCTGTTCCCCCAAGCACTAACAGGAGTGACAAGAAATAACAGTCACAAGCTGGCAGAGGGTAGATTTAGGCTAGAAATCAGGAGATGCTACTTCACGGTCAGGGCAGCTAGGAAGAGAAGGTGCTGGCTCCTACCCTGGGGGTCTTTAAAAGGAGGCTGGATGAACACCTTGCCAGGGTCGTTTGACCCCAGTACTCTTTCTTGCCATAGCAGGGGGTCAGACTTAATGATTTGCTCAGGTCCCTTCTGACACTACTAATTATGAAACTATGAAACTATGACTGAACTGTGGACAGAGTAATGTCTGTGAGGCCTGTGGTGACTGTAGGAAGCAGGAGAAGGCAAGAATTTAGACGATAAGGCAATTTGGGTCAGCTGGGTCAGAAGCCCTAAGGCCAAGAAGGGGGAGAGTTGGAATCCAAAACTTTGATAGGCCAAGTTGTGCCCAAGAGATGGACTGAAAACAGAGAAAGAGGGGGAGAGAGAGAGAGAGAGTGGGAGTACTCTGGGCTCACCAGCCTCTGAGGGCAGCCTCCCCTCATTACATTTTAACATTAAGGCCTGGCAGGAAAGGAAGCAAGGTTAGACCCTGGAGGTAACAGCGGGAGCTGGGCAGGATCAAGGTGGCCACTAGGGAGCATCACAGCAGCCCTAAGCTGCCACCCAATTACAGGGGTTCACCCAGATAGCAATGTCAGTAAGACCTGAGTGATTTTTTGAACAAGACATTTTTTTAAAAGTAAAAATGATGTAATTGGCAGCACTGAAACACTTAGCAAATGGGGATGCAGGATTACAGCAAAACTCTTGGTTCATCCCCTGCTGTCACAGGCCCCCAGGTTATATGATTCCCATTGCTTGTTTAAACATTTGTCTTAAATTTAAAAATGCTGAAAAGCTAGAAATGTCTAGCATCAACCTCTTTAATTGAAACATTTCAATTTTTCAGTTTGCAACAAGTAGATTTTCAAGTTATATATTTTTAAATTCCTTAAAAAACCCCAACATGTTTCCTTCTTGAAATCTGGCTTTATCTTGTGGAAACATGTTTGCACACCCAACAGTACTAACTTTGTATCACACCCTTGAATGGTGTTTTGTGGCACTTTTGAAAGGCTGTCAAGGCACCCCAAGATACTACAGCATCCTGGTTGAGAATCACCGGTATAGAAAGTTACGTGTGCATGCTTCATAGAAGCAGAGTTTAACAGAATCTCAGACTGTGCATAAGTGTTTGAAATACCACTTCTGTGGTTGGGTAAATGCTATTTTGGTGCAAAAGGGGTATTAGATTTCTGCCCCAATGGCAGAATTGATCCTTTGTAATATTTGCTTAATGTTTATTTTTAACTTTAATACTTTGAGCAGAATACTTTTTGGGTAGTACACACATCAAGTTTCATTAGAAGTTGCTGTAAATATGTTAATTATGCCTATGCTTTATCTTTAAGAGAACATTACACATTTTACACAATACTATGCAAAGTCCAAGATAAATTAATGATGTTAATCAGCCATTTAGCTGAGTGAATCTTTAAATATATGATCTTATATATTATAGTAGAGAGATGGTGGGCTTGGAGTTTCAAAAATGAAATTGTAACAGTACCATTTAATCTTCTCATTCTCCTAGAACTCCAATAATTGACAATAAAGACATCAACTGCTTTGTTTTCTTGCAGCCTGCTATGCACACACCTTCTACAACATAAGTATATTTTCCCACTAAGAAATATTTCCCACAAGCATATTGCTGGTTATTTGAACAGTATTTTGCAATAATGTCATACTAATTAAAAGCTATTAAAGTATCACAGTTTTCAGATTAATTTGTGTGCGCCACAAGCACCATATTTAAAATTCAAAAACAAAACCTGTCAGCAATATTACAAAATGTATACTTTTTTCACTTAAAGGCATATGTAAAGACCTTACTGCATATAACATTTTGACAAGCAGAATACATTACAAGTTTGAAGACATTGAAATACAACACTAATTAGTCACAACTTAGTTTGAAAAAAAAGCCTCACCCTGCAATGTTCAATGGAATGTGAAAGGTTTTAACTGGGAGCTAACATTTAGGAGGCATGCAACGTCTGAAAAATGAGAATTTGTAATCAAAAAACATAGGATCTGATAAAACAGTGAAATAAAGACACTGTTTCTCTTATCACATTGCAAATGTAAAGAAGCCACTAGAGGGCAAAGTTTCCTTTGTAAAGAAATATAAATAAGACTATTAAATCTTTCTCCATAAAAAGAGAAAACAAGTGATAAATGTGACGTTCTAATTATAAAAAAAAGACAGATATAAAATTATCCAAAAACCTTAATCAAAACCTAATTGAGAAATAAAACCATTTAGCATTAATTTTACAATGAAAGTCATTAGATGTATTTTCAGATGGCAATTGCTACTTGTTTTACTCATTTATATAGCAGTTCTTTCTTCTATTTATAGAATGTTCTCAGTCTTTGTAAGTTTGCTTTTAGGACCCAAGGAAAATAAGAATTAGTGTCGCTATCCATCAAATGACACAGACTCTACCCTAACATGCACACAATTTAAACTAACATGATTCAACAGTTTTTGCTTGTGAATAGGCAAGAAAGGGAGGAAGAGAAGCAAAGAACAAAAAGCAACAATAGGAGTCAGCTCTTTCTTAACAGTGAATGAAACAAATGCAAATCCATGTGGCACTGCACAGGCAAAGATCTAGCCACCTAGGACCTTTATATGGCCTTTCTTAAGCCCCTGCTTCGTGTTACATATATAGCTCAATTAACTAGTTAATCACACAATAAATTTACATCGTCCACATGTGTAAAGTAAGACCAGCCATGAATGCAAAGTAATTATTGCACAGTTGACCGATTAACTGAACAATAAATTTAGACCAGCCACATATGCAAAGTAATTATAACACAGAAAAGGACTATCCAGGTATAGAAAGAGCCAACCAACTATAAAGTTAGTGCTTGAAATTGTGTAACCACTCTATAGCTGGGGGGGAGGGAAGGGTTCCAGCTTTAATTTGAACATGTAGCAGGGCCCTTACTGTAGTGTTGGAAAGTTTTGTCATCTTTTTATAAAAGGTATGTTTGATTTTTTAAATTCTTATATTTTCCATGTTATTTTTAAACATTTGCAGAGAGGTGTGTACATGCTATTATTCCAATTTAATAAGTGGGATCTGAGGTACACAGGGGTCTGAATATACAACAAGGACTCAGGGGACGAAGGAGGATCCAGGCAACTGTAGGCCAGTCAGTCTCACATCCATTCTTAGCAAAGTCTTTGAAAAGATTATCAAGGCTTATATCTATGAGAGCACAGCAGGAAAAATTATGCTGAGGGGAAACCAGCATGGATTTGTAGCAGGTAGATCATACCTGACTAATCTAGTCTCTTTTTATGACCAGGTTAAAAAACACCTTGACACAGGAGTAAGGGTTGATATCATTTACTTAGACTTCAGGAAGGCCTTCAATACGATATCCCACCCCATACTGGTAAACAAGTTAAGAGGCTCTGACTTAGATGATTACACAGTCTGGTGGGAGGCAAATTGGATAGAGAGTCATACCCAGAGAGTGGTAGTGAATGGGTCGGTATCAACCTAGAAGGGGATGGGTTGTGGGGTCCCACACAGCTCGGTCCTTGGACCGATACTCTTCAATGTCTTCATCAG
>NW_017729026.1:45298869-45300833 GCF_001723915.1 Gavialis gangeticus | reverse complement strand
GTTTTGGGCGCTACACTTCAAAAGGGATGTGGATAACCTGGAGAGGATCCAGAGAAAGGCCACTTGTATGATTAAGGGCTTGCAAGCCAAGGAGGAGAGACTAGGGCACCTCTTAAACCTCCGCAAGAGAAGGTTGAGAGGCGACCTTGTGGCTGCCTACAAATTCATCATGGGGGCGCAGAAGGGAATTGGTGAGGCTCTACTCACCAAGGCGCCCCTGGGGGTCATAAGGAATAATGGCCAATAGCTAGCAGAGAGCAGATTTAGACTGGACATTAGAAGGAACTTCTTCACAGTGTCACGGCATGGGGCCTACGAGCGGCGGTGATCCCACTTCCTGGCGCTGCTTGGTGCCTGAACAGGGCACCCAGGAACCCCCAGACTACTGGGGAGCTCCTGTGAGGCCTCCTCACACCCCTACAGCCTCACCCGGTCCTCCAGTGATAGACACAATGGAACCATAAGCCAACCGGCTGTAACAAAACCATAAGCCTACTGGCTGTAACAAAACTATAAGCCTACTGGCTACCACATAAAGTCCAGGCCGTCCTGGCTCTCTGGCCAAAGCCTCCCGGTCAGGCTTCTCTCTGCCTTCACCATAATGCTGCCCTCTATGTGCTCCGGCTGCACTGCTCAGCTTAGCCCTTCTGCAGAGCTCTTACCCCTCAGGCTGCCAGAAGGGACCTGCTAGCCAGGCTCCGGCCTGGCTGTTTATAAGGGCCCGGCCCTGCCCCCTTCTGGTCACCTGACCAACCTGGTTACTCCAGCAACCCGCAGCTGAGCTGCCCTGGTGATTGGCAGTTGTTCTTCACCCTTTTCTAGGCACAAGGTCACATAGGTGCCTTGTGACACACAGTTAGAGTGGCCAACATCTAGAATGAGCTCCCAAGGGAGGTGGTGCTCTCTCCTACCCTGGGAGTCTTCAAGAGAAGGTTGGATGGGCATCTGGCTGGGGTCATCTGAACCCAGCACTCTTTCCTGTCTATGCATGGGATCAGACTCAATGATCTATTGAGGTCCCTTCTGACCCTACATCTATGAATCTATGCATCTATTTTGAGATATTTCACTTTTAGGTGTTCTAGTGTCTAGTGGAATTCACACACCCATAGTTATTCATTTGTTACACATAAGTATAATGGCCAGTCTGAAGCTCAGACAATATGGAAACAATTGGCATTGGCAATATGGGCCAATGTCATGCCTATCTTCAAGAAAGGGAGGAAAGTAGATCTGGCAAACTACAGGCCCATCAGCCTGATCTCTAACCTGGGGAAGATCTTGAAATAGATTATCAAAGACGCCATCCTTAACAGACTAGCTGAAGGCAATATCCTGAGGGATACCCAGCATGGGTTTGTTGCAGGTAGGTCTTGCTTGACAAATCTCATTTCCTTTTATGACCAGGTGACTTATCACCTGGACAAGGGGGAAGAGATCAAAGTTGTATATCTTGACTTTAAAAAAGCTTTCGATCTAGTTCCCATGATCACCTGTTGGCTAAACTGGCTAACTGCAGCCTCGACCTCACCACAATCCGCTGGCTGGGGAATTGGCCCTGCGGTAGGACCCAGAGGGTGGTGGTCAATGGGAACCAATCGTCTCGGTGTGCTGTGACCAGTGGGGTCCCTCGAGACACTGTCCTAGGGCCTATACTATTTAACATCTTCATCAATGATGTGAACATTGGTGTCAGAAGTGGACTGGCCAAGTTTGCTGACGACACCAAACTCTGGGGTAAAGCACCCACACCTGAGGACAGGAGGGTGATCCAGGCGGATCTTGACAGGCTCATGAAATAGGTGGACAAGAACCTGATGGTGTTCAATATCGAAAAATGCAAGGTTCTCCACCTTGGGAGGAAAAACCTGCACATGCTTATAGGCTCAGTAGTGCTACACTGGTTAGCACTACAGAAGAAAGGGACTTGGGGGTCATGGTTGAACACAAGATGAACATGAGCC
>NW_017729026.1:45293227-45293869 GCF_001723915.1 Gavialis gangeticus | reverse complement strand
CAGAAAACAGAACTGTTCTGGTAAAAATGACTGTATAGCCAAAAAAACCCAGTGTTCTCTTTTGCTATATGGAAGTCCCTGGGTGAAAGCTCGTTTTTAGAAGCCAGGCCCTCAGAACTTTGATCTTGATAGGAAGAAAAGACCGCAGAGTTGTTTTTTGGAATAAGAGAATCATTCAAATATCAAGGACTTCACAGATCACAAAAATGATGGACAACTATGGCTATGGCTTTAGAATTAGTAAGAGTAAGAGATGAGATATTGATATTTTTCTCTTGATTGAAGAACCTCCAAAATGTGATTAACAAAATACCAAATCTAATTGTCTCCTTACAACAGGCAATTGTAATGTCAAAACAGGTTGTGACAACCATTGAATGGAAGAGCAATAATTTAGGAACTATAACCACAATGGCATGATGCTCAGTGCTTGATGCCTGACCTAGTTTTTGTAATCTATCTGTTCTATTACAAAGCCATATATAAGGAAGCACAGAGTCCTCAAGATGGCAAAAAACAAATGTGATGGACTAGCTGGTAGTGATTTGGCCCAGGGGTTTTGAAAGGGTAAAAGAAGATTGGAGGGCTTGGGATTCCCTTTTCTCACCAATCAGGCTCCAGAGACTCACCCTCCATGTCCCC
>NW_017729026.1:45291927-45293196 GCF_001723915.1 Gavialis gangeticus | reverse complement strand
GGCCCCTTGGGTCACCTGGAGGGGGATAAAGGGGGCAGTGCAGCTGACTCAGGGGAGACCAGCAAGGGACCATGAGTAAGGAGTTTCAAAGAGCTGGCAAGAGCTGGGCCAACAAGGCAGGAACAGTTGCCCCAGAAGACCCTGAAGGAGTGGGACCTGCAGGCAGCAGTTGGACCCTCAGCAGCACGGCGTGCGGCTGGCAGGAGAGGCTCCCTGCTAGGCTCCAGGATCCCCTACGAGAGGCTGCAGCCAACAGGAGAGGTTCTCCAGCTCCAGCAAGAAGCTGAGCAGTAACCTGAGAGGTTCCCAGATCTGCTTCCAGCTCCTCCAACAAGAGGCCAGGAAGCTCAACATGAGGCAGGGGCTGCTGGAAGGTAAAACCCCCTAGCAGCTTAGAGCAATACCAGCACTAGTGACTGTGTGGTAGAGTTTTTGTCTACCATGTGGGAGATCTGGCTTCAAATCCTGGCTGGATTGAATTGGGGGAAGTGAAGTGATAGGGTGAAATTCTTTTTGCAGTGGAAGGGGGTTACTGTGTTTTCCCTCTTTCTGCCCCGTTCCAGGTACCTAGGCCCTATATTCCTTGTTATTTGATGTTTTGTAATTGGTGCATTTTATATTTTGCCAACCAGTATTTGTTTGTTGTGCTATTTGTGTTTTATATTTTGTTAAACCTGTCTTTTGTCAACTGGATGAATATGTCTATGAATGTAAATGCCTAACCTTTATTGAATCCTGACCCCTCAGGGCATTGTAGTGTCCCCTATACCCCCTGGTTTATACTATCTTGTGGCAGCATTATTTAGTGTGCTGCGATGTATGTGTAGATGCTGACAGGACTGGCTTGGGCACAAGCTGGGACTTTCATGTCCCAGCCCTTCTGCAGCATATTGAGCTGGGTCAGAGCAGCCCTGGGCTGGCAAGCTGATCCCCAGGGCCCCCTGCCAGCTGGGGCTGCTCTGACCTGACTGTGGTCCTGGGCACGTGTGAACACTGTGCCTGGGAGCAATTAACTGTGGCAGGACCTATGCCAGAGTTTATTCAGTAAATTTAATTGCATGTATATAGATTTGCCCTGAGATTACCATTTTGACCTGAATCCAAGACAACTTTGAATTTAAAACACCTCCCAAATAATTAATTCTGGACAAGAAAAATTATAAATTATAATTCCATTCCTGCAAGAAGTGGGGATATCCGAGGCAGGGGGGCAGGTGGATGGGGGGACAGGATGTTGGTGTGTGGCTGGGGGCTGAGGGAGAAGGAAGG
>NW_017729026.1:45279687-45286927 GCF_001723915.1 Gavialis gangeticus | reverse complement strand
GGACAGCAGGGAGGAAGGTGGCTTGGAGAGCAGGAAGATTGATCCCTTCCATTTACCCCCAAGTGGTGCCTGTCCTCCACCACTAATCCCCCATCTTCCCCTCCCCACTTGCCTCCCTGCCTCTGCTGCATTCCTCACTGATCCAGACACAGGGGGAGGCCCAGAAGCACTCCTGCCCTGTGCTGAAGAGAGCCTCCCAGGGAGGAACAGGTTCCTCGTTCCCTGCCTGGCTCCCTTCCCCACAACTCTGTCACTGTCCAGGAGCA
Organism: Gavialis gangeticus; assembly: GCF_001723915.1. Taxonomy (NCBI): domain Eukaryota; kingdom Metazoa; phylum Chordata; order Crocodylia; family Gavialidae; genus Gavialis; species Gavialis gangeticus. The sequence continues at coordinate 45,286,661 of NW_017729026.1, read as the reverse complement.
GTCTGGAAGGAGCAGTTTGGGCATTGCCACAACTACTTCCTGAGGCATGGGGCAGGAGAAGCATTGGAGTTTCCCTGTGCATGCAGCAGCTGAGAGTCAGCTGTGGGAAGTGGTATTGGGGAGCTGTTGTGCAGGGAGTCCAGCTGGCTGAAGACCACAGTAGTGATCTTCCTTCCCTGACTGGCTTCTTGCTATGAGGGAGACAAGTGTTGGCTAGAAAATGGTATTTAGAGGTTTGCTTTTGGGACTTGGCTTGTAGGTAAAGTAGTTATGTATTAAAATAATGGTGCAGGGCAATGGCAAGGGTTAACTGATTTCTAAAGAGTCTGTTTTGTGACAAAGTTTCTTTAAGGCCCACTGTGTCTGATGCAGGCAAGCAGTGAGCAGACACACAGACTGGGAACTGAAGCCATCTACTGCACTGTTCCATAATATAAGATAAGATGACACCGGGTCACAGTGCCCAAATGCAGAGCCCTTGGGCTTTCTGGTTTTGGAAGAACAGAGCAAATTAGGAGATGACCCAGAAAGAACCAAATTAGGATGTGGGCATGTGATAGGTTTGTAAAACAAAGGGATATGCTGACAGGACAGAACATGGACTGTATGATGACCAGAGAGAGACCAATCAACCACATCTAAGATGAAAAATCATCAGAAGGAGAAAAAGGATACAAAAGGAGGGATTTCAGAAAAGAAAAGGGTCCCTGAACTGGAACCTCAGGCCACCATGGAGATAGGGCATACTACCAGCCCAACTTACCCACCCCACTGAGGGGGGAAGAGGGATGGGCCTCGGCCTCTGACCTCCAGGCTGATGACATCTGACATTCAAGAGAGAGCCCTGGAGTGAAGCTTGCATACTAGCCAGACATACCTTGATTCTGATGACAGCTCTAGAACTGGTAGATATAGAATTGCTTGCATTATTATTATCTGCTATCGCTGTGCATCAATACAATTTGCCTATTATCTAATGGAAAGTCACGGTCTCTCTGAGAGTTTAGGTTCACCCAGAACAAGGTATCTGGGTCACAAATCCAGTGCCAACAACAAGGACGCAGGAATCTGCAAGCTGCTGATACTATTTCTGGCCCAGCTAGGCTCCCTGCACAGCTGCCCCTCATAGTTCCTAGCTGGATTTTTCTGATTATAAGTTGAAGCTTTTTTGCACCATGCTGGATGGGGAAAAACCTCATCTTGGAATGGAGTAAATATGGTATATTAAAGATTTTCTGATGGAAGCCAATGCCACTGCTATCATAGGTAATCACAGAATCATTTTCTTCCTGGTTGTATAGATACCTCAAAGCAGGAAATAAGTCAAGCAAGGAAACATGGGAAAATGCTTACTAGTGAGATACAACAGAAATACAGATAAACAAAGATTTTACAGAAGTTCTTGACCTTAGCCCCACCTTAGCGCTAAATATTCATGGATATGTAAATCTGAATAACTTGAAATTACCACCAACCCAATTGAGGTGTCAGAACGGTAGGCTACAATCAAGCAACTGAAAAACAAAGTTATAGGGAATAACTGGCTGGCTCTCTCTAAACCTCTCTCTGGACAACTCCAGACCAGGAAAAATCAGAATCCCCTGCAAAAAAAGTGATATTACTAAGTAGAAACTGGAGAGGCATCACAATGTTCTCTGTCATAAGAAAAGCTTTCTGCAATGCAGTATTACAGTAAATGAAAGAGGCAATGGACCTAAACTTAAAGAACAAGCTGGATCCAGGCCTAGAAGTTCTTGGACTATCTGTATAAGTACCCCTACTTACATAGTTAATTTCAGTTGCATAAATTCTACAAAGTTACTTAAAAGCAGTGTTGGATTTAGGTCTAAATGACTGGAAATCTATGGCAGAGTAGTTTTGTGAATGCCCACATAAAACCTCTGATTACATCCCTGAACTAAAGAATATGCTACTGTAAATTGAGACAATAAGAAACGAGAATTAGTCGTGCAAGTGGGGTCCAGGAAAAGTTCTTCAGCAGGTGGGATATTCCAGTTCATATTTCAAGATGGAAAGGAAAAGAGTCAGTCGTGAAAGAAAATGATAGAAGATGAGTAAAAAGAGTATAGGGAGTTGGAGTGCGTCCAGTGTTTGGCAGTTGAAAAAAGCAGTCAGACAAAAGTGTTAACAAAAAACTTTGAATTTCAGAGTTGTTTTAATGAAATCTGAAACAAGCATTTAATGGACCAGCATTTCAATTCAGTCAGTGATCTAATTGGAAACCAGACTGGTTATAAGTTACAAAGAAGGCCTTTTCAATTATTCTGCATTTTGGAGCTGTATTCATTTCTGTGTATTGACATGGTGAAAAAATAAGTCTCCTGCTGAATGTTAACTAAATAATGTTTATTGAATTGTCATTTTGCATTGGATATGAAAAAGAATAAAACCGCAATGAAAAAAAGAACAGAATAAAAGTATTATAATGGCTACAGGGTGTAGGAGGAGAATCTTGCCCCTTACAATTTCAATTTTGTCTTTATAAGAATCTGACCAGTACTGTAACTAGGATAGGGTAACCGGGGAAGCAACCCCAGGCACTGACTTTGGAGGAACAGGGCAGGTACAGAAAAATAAGAACCACCGCCTCAGCTGCACAATCATACCAATGGCACAGCCGCTCCTATAGGCAGCCCCCATATGCCACTGTCCCATGTGCCTGGCTCCCTTATTACACCTCTGAACCTAAAAATTGGTCTAATTTGAAATGCCAGTTGCAGATATCTCAGAAACATTATTGAAAATACCATAAAGGAATTTATTTCTATGCACCTAATCTGACACTGTGCTCTTTTTTGGTCATCATTTGCATTTATGCATCCAGAGGATATCTATTCCTAAATGCATAGAACTCCACATGTGGACAACTGTGTGCTAGTACGCAATCATACAGACTCAGTGGGCGCATCTACATATGTCCTTATAGCACCTTTGTTACTGTGTCATCATTTAGTACTTCATTTTGGAAGTACTAAATGATGGTGCAGTACCAACCCAAGCCCATGTCACCATAGCAACATGCTATAATGATGGAACCATTTGCTACCAAGGCAACAAAGGCAACATAGCTGCAGCATCTCGGTTTGTGCCCGTTGATGCTACGTCACCTTAGCGCATTGCTATGGCAACATAACACTACGTGTAGGTCCACTCAGTATGTGCAATTGCAGCTATCATACATATGCACACCCCTTGTGGACATGTAGCTTTATACATTAAAAAAAATAGGTGCCCAAAACCTACAACTACCAGACTCAGAGATAAGTAAGTATATTTTTTCTCATAGGTTGGGTACTCAACTGGGAAGCTGAAGATCTCAACTCTTAGGCTCCTTTCATCCTCTCACCCCACAACCACAGCACAATAACCACCACACCAGAGCTCTTTCCTACAGCTCTCCTTTAGAAGCTGAGTCACTAATATAGTCATTGGAAAAAATGATGGAGGACAGTGTAAGGGAACCACTCCACTGGAAGAAAGGAGCTCTGCTAGAACACAAAGTTCCAGGCCAGCAATCACTTCACGACACCCCCTGGCTTCCTTCCTCCCCACTGACCCCTGAAGTCTGCAACTCGTGGGTGCCCAGGGACCAGCTTCAAAAGGAACATTGGAGCAGAGCCAGAAAGGCAAAGGGGATTAAGATCCAGATGCCTTGGGAAGTAACTAGGCATTCAACTGTTGGGAGGTGTGTGTGTCTCCTATACTCCTGTGAGTGTATATGTAGTTGCCCGCATGAACAGAACTATGCATCCAGAAATAGAATCCCTCTGAGTTCATAAAACACTTCAGATTACCAGAAAAGAATACAATGTCTCCTATACACTACCAAATTTGGATACTTGGACAATAAGGAAAGGAATAGAATACCACCCTTAGAAGATGACAAGGTTATTGGGAACAACCAGCATTGTCAGCACCATTGGCTTCCATCAGAGTAAGTTATACCTGAGCAACTTTATATCCTTCTATGACAAAGCAACTTTATATCCTTCTATGATGGGAGCATGCTTTACTGGAAGCATGTACACATGCATTTACTCTGACCTACATTTACTTTGGTGTAAACTAAGTGAGAGTATGGTTTTCTGGGCAGACATCTACACACATGGGGATTAAGGAGCATATTTGCACCTGGTTCCCTGAAGACCTGCAATGGGCCCCTGCCACCACCAGGGGAGCTCCAGGCTCCCCCTGGGTGCTAACTCAGGTGCTGGCAGAGAGCACCAGGCCAGGAGATAGCTATCTCCTGACCCCAGGGCTGGGCCACAATTTTTTGGGGCCCCCTGACATGAAGAAGCTGGCATTGGTGGCAGGGGGAGTGGGGCGGCGAGCAGCAGAAGAAGCCAGTAGCAGCAGTGGCAGTGTGGCTGGCCCCCTGTGGCTACAGGTTTCACAGGATAGGACGGGCCAGCCCTGCCTGGCCCCAGAGGGCTGCCTGCTGCTGGGGTGTGGACAATGTTCCCTTGCCCTAGCAGCAGGGAGCTCCTGGCCCTCACTCCCCAATCAGGGGTTCAAGGCTTGAAAAGAGCTGCAAGGGAAGGCCAGGTCCCAGACCCCTGTCCTGATCTGCCTGTCTCTAATGGCCACAGATCATAGCCATTTAATCATCCTCTTTATAACTATCCTTAATAATTTAAAGAAATGCCCCGCTCAGGCTGCACTCTCCAAACTAAATAATCCCAGATCTTCTACCCTTTTCTTGTATGCCATGTTTCCCAGACCTCTAATCATTTTTGTTGCTCTCTCCTGAAATCATTCTAATTTGTGTATATGTTTCTTCAAGTACATGACCGCAAACTGAACATAGGACTCAAGGTAAGCCTTATCAATGCTGAATAGTGTGAAAGAAATACATCCCTTGATTTGAAAACAGCAAGATTCCAATATGCCAGTGGCTTTTTTTTTGCAACAAGAACATACTCTTGATCCATATTCAGCTTGCAGTCCATTATAACGCACAGGTGCTTTTCTGCAGTTCTGCAGCCTACCAAGTCATTCTTCACTTTTTATTTGTACATATAATTGTTCTGTGCTACATAAAGGACATTATACTTGTCCTTATTGAATTTCACTGGATTACAGTAATTTCAGACCATTTATTAAGTGTTTCAAGGTTGTTGTGAATCCCATCTCCTAAATCATTAATGAAAATATGGAACAGAAACAGACACAAGACAGGACCCTGGAGAACCCCACACAATACCTCGTCCCAATTAGACACTGAGCTGTTGATGACAACTCTTTGGGATGCTTAACTTTGCATTAGCATAGTTTACTGTGAAGTAAGCATCTGCATCTACATGTACACATGCTTATTTTGCAGTAAGCCTCCCTAATCCTGAGTATATTTGCTACCTGCAAATACAAATAGCACATTTACTCAGGATTAGTAATGGCACAGTAGCACTCATGTAGACACCTGACTGGGAGCTATCTCCTGTCTCCTGGTGGACAATTGACCAGGAGCAGATTTTGCTTCCAGCCAGGTGTCTACATGAGTGCTACTGTGCCATTACTAATCTCGAATATTACTAATCCGTGACTATTCTCTGTAGCCATGAGGGACAGGACAAGACATAACAGTCCTAAATTGCAAAAAGGAAAATGTAGGTTGATTATTAGGAGAAAATGTCTAAGTATAATGTTATGACACTGTGGTTATGTTGGAATATTTTTGGTTTAAATGTGTTCACATAATAATGTTACACTCCTCAGTTTCCATAACTAGCTTAAACATGAGAAAAGAGAGGGTTAACTGTGTTTGAAAGAAGAACCTACCGGAATGCTATATTAAAGGAGAATGGGCTATCAAGAAACCACATACACAATTTATAGATGTTGCCCACTAAGCCTATGCACCTGAAGAGACTCCCTGCTGTTTCTAGAGCCAGGGAGAAGGATTCAGAACTCATGGTATAAGTGATATTTTTTTATTAGACAAAATAGATATTTGCAAAAAAAAAAATCTTTAGTTGCAAGTTTTTGGGTGCACACACCCTTCTTCAGGCATAGGAGAATGCAAAGATCGTAAAATTTCTCCTACGTGGAAATGAAAACTCATATTTCACAGGGGAGCTGAAGGTGTTGTTGTAAGATCTCCTAGTTGGAAAAGTTCAATTAGGCTCAGTTAAAAGTTAGAGCAGTCTATTTACCTCTAAGTTGTCTGATGGCAAGCAGGATGTTGAACTGTGTTTCTTTCTGGTACTGATAATTCTTATATTTCAGGGGGATGGAGTGATGGAATGCATTCCTGGGCAAGGAATTTCTCTTGTCTTGACTCAGCTTTGTACTCCGTGAACAGGCAAATTTTAGTTCAAAAACAAAGGCAGGAGCAAAGGTGTCAGCTTTCAGGTTTCCAAGTGTTGAATTTAGCTTCCTTGTAAAATTATGAAGTTTTCATTTTAAAAATGGCTAAATTTGATATGGCAGGCCTTTGAGAGAAGGACAGTGGACTTACATTTGAAAGAAGGTTCTGAAGAGGGCGACAATTAGACAGGGGAGAAAAAAACAGCAGGATGCAAGGATCCTAAGAACCTGAAAGAGAACAGCTAGGACAGTTTCTCCTGAAAGAAACCTTCACTGAGTCAGTCTGGGGTTTGGAGACCTGAAGATTCTTCCTGTTGTACAGTGGCTAACCAGTACGTGTTGTTTTTGTTTTCCTAGGAGCATCTTGGTGCATCTTGGTCTTCGAGTATATTGCATCCCCTTGCACAAGTAAAATCCCTCTCCTGAAATTAAGCCAAAAGGTAGTTCTCAGAGTGGGCCATGTATATTTCATAGTTTCATAGTTTCTAGGGTCGGAAGGGACCTGAGCAGATCATCTAGTCTGACCCCCTGCCATGGCAGGAAGAGCACTGGGGTCAAATGACCCCAGTAAGGTGGTCATCCAACCTCCTCTTAAAAACCCCCAGAGTGGGAGCCTGCACCACCTCACTTGGAAGCTGGTTCCAGAC
>NW_017729026.1:45270140-45279471 GCF_001723915.1 Gavialis gangeticus | reverse complement strand
CTTCCTAATGAGAATGGGGTGAGAGACAGTATCAAAAGCCTTCCTGAAGTCTAGGAAAACTATATCCACTGCCACCCCTGCATCCAATGATTTAGTGACCTGGTCGTAAAAGGCCACCAGGTTGGTCTGACAGGACCTGCCGCTGATGAACCCATGCTGGTTGCCCCTGAGCATGCCGTTCCCTGCTGGCCCCTCCTGGATGCATGCCAGAATAATTTTCTCAAACAGCTTGCCCAGGATCGAGGTAAGGCTGACTGGCCTGTAGTTCCCTGGGTCCTTTTTTCTCCCCTTTGTGTGGGGTGGGAAAATCAAAAGGCTAGGTCTCAGAGTCCGAAAAACCAAGGTCTCACCCTCTCTAGAAGCTTTGCCTGGGCTGGCTTCAGGAGATGCTCTAGGAGACTGTGTAAGGCTAGGAGTCCCAAGCAAGTGCTCCTCTTGGGTATCCATGACTAAGTATAGTTAAGCACTGGAATAGTTTACTTAGGCAGGGTGTGGAATCTTCTTCCTTGGAAGTTTCTAAGAGCAGGTTAGACAAACATTGGACTGCAAAGGTTTATCAGGATGAACCCTGGGCTACTAGTCATATAGCAATCAAAATATGGTTAAGTTATAGATTTTTACATTAGGATATGTCCAGTAGATAGGATATCATACTGTTACAAATTATAACCCCTCATTTGTCAAGCATTTTTTGCAATGTCCTAGTCATAGTATAATTTTTAGCATTGTTAAAACAGCAGTGGGGAGTCAAAGAAAGAAATGACAAGAATATTTTAATCTATATGTAATGTTTGTCAACTCATATTGGCTATGAGATCAACCTTAAGTTTTCCAAGAACATTATCAACTTTTTCTTTACAGTGCTAATAGCTCTATTAAATTAGCATTTTTGATCCCCCCCTCCCAGGTTTTTTTCCAGTCCTAGAGTATCGTTTTTTTCCTAGGTTACATTAGAAGCCTTAATCATCTCATTCAGTATCATTGGACCCAAGCAGACTTCTTTTTCCAAGATAACAGTTTTAATTATGTGCGAAGTACATGAAGGAGTAAGACCATTGATTGAAGTATTACATTCTTCAAACAACAGGCAAAACACTGAAATGGGGTGGGGGGGTTACAAAAATTCAGTGTGTTTTAAATCACATAGAATTAGTTCTGCTTCCAATTGGATAGACCTATAGATTTTAAATACACACATTTCCAAAAGTTTCTGGTTTCAGATGAAAATGACAGGCTTTATAGCTAGTTTTTTTTAAGACTAGTCTGGCACTCGATGACTGCCTTGCTCTCCACCCTTTGCTACACATTTTCCCAAAGTCGAAGGGTCATCAGTCGCCATGATCGCTCAAACCTGCTTTTTGCAAATCATCTGTCAGAGGCATACCTAGCCAGTACTGAACCTCTCCCCCAATTCTGCTCCCTCCATCTTCACTGCTCTGACTCTGGCAGCATGGTGGGCAGAGAAGCAGTAGTGATATGTGGTGCAACTGCATCTGGAGGTTCACTGCTGCTGGAAATGTTACCTGACATGGATAGCAAGTGGACAAAAACTCTGACTGAACCTTTGCTGCCCTGCTTTTGCTTCTCTGCCCTCTCCATTGCCAGAGCTAGTACAGGCTGTAGGGAGGAGGAGGGTACAGGGAATAGGAGGGTGAGGTGCCACCTAGCTCCATTCCCCTGTTAGGCACTACCTAAGGCTTGCAGCCTGCTTTGCCCTCCAATTTTAGACTACCAGATTTTGTGCTCTGATAAGGGAAGGATGAATGCCGTCATGGAAAGGCTGTTGTGGGTCCAGAGAGACATATTTACCTTGGGCAGTGGTAAAGCCCAGGTCTACAAATTATTTTTTTTAAATCTTGATCCTCAATGTTAAATACTGAAGCAAGGACTGGATGAATTAGGAAGCACATAGATATTACCAGAGCATAAACAACTGGGGAGAGGATCAGGTTCTGCCAACCTCAGTGCTGTTGTATAGTATGATACTATTTGTATAATTTCACTGAAGTCAATACAATTATTCATAAAAGAAAGTTTTCAGCCACTGAAAAAAAGCTATGAAAAGGCAAACTGAAAGAAACTTCTGTAGAATTAGCAACAGATAAACTGATTAAGGAAGAGGCAAATGCTCTCATCACGACATAGATCTCTTATTGTCTTGCTAAGGTTTAAAGAATGATCATACTCCCTAATTGTCTGCAGTTTAGATTCAACTTTGTCTCATTCCTCCTAAAGTGAAGCTCAATTTGTACTGTTATTTTGTGCAGTAGGAGACACACAATGAACTTTATTTTGGATGCTGTTGGGTTCAATTGCTTCAGATGCTACTGATGCTACCAGAAGAGAGCCAGATGCACTTAGTGCAGCTTCCTTGGGAACTTTAATAGGCTTCTAGATCTTCAATAATCAATATGAAAACAGGTGGTGTTAGGGGAGAGGGTTACTACCAAATTTTACTTTAAACAACTTTAAATTATAAATGAGCTTTTCAATTTGAGAACAAAGTAGTATTGTTTTTTATATCTTAATGCCAAGCATCATATTTCTAGCAGTTTGAGGCATTTAATGTTGTTTTCATTCATCCCGCTCCCAGCTGGCAATCCAACACAGCTTCCTAGTGTGCAGTTGACAATGACTGGCACAAAGCTGATTGCTGCAGGCAAGGAGATTGGAAGAAGCATAAATATTTTGCCTCAACTTGAATCTATATTTGCTGGTAAGATTGCATTTTCCTTGTGAGTTATTCTAAGTTGGCTTTCCAGAGTATGTATTAGTTTATATTGGACACTCAGAAACTTGAGTTCAAAATAAAGTTATCTATCTTCTCCAAGTTATACAATATAAACATTGATTCTTTTAATTATTCATTTTTTCTTGCTGAACTGTGACAAATTCAAGGGATATTTCATCTTCAGCTTTATGCTTTGTAATCAAGTTTACACTTCAAGGCAGCAAACGATTATATTCTACATAAGTTTCCATACTTTTATATGCCTGGAGTCAACATATAAACAATTTCATTTTATATGTAAAATGAAAATTCTAAGGCTATATTAAAAATATTATAACAGTTGTACCACCATCACATATAATTTGCTGCTTTGGTAGATGAAAGGTAAAATGGAATAACAAGAGTTTGAGCTAAACAAACTAAAATGAATAAAAAGTATCCCTTAGTGTACTGTAAAGTCATGGTATTTCACATTATACCTCTGAATGAATTTAGCAACTTAAGTATCGCCAAAGTGAGACATCAAACAGACCTGTTTTGTCATTTAGGAAAGAATTATATTTTCCTTTGTGGATCTAAAGGCCAGCTATCTAGCTGTAAAAGTGGCACTTTCAGCACTTACATGCATTTTACAATTAACCCTAAACTCTGGACACATCAGTGTGTGCATGAAGCTGACCATGTGCAGTAGCCTGTGCACTGGTTGGACATGGTGCACTCCTATTCTGGATGTACAAGAGCACCTAAATCACAAGCAGTAGCCAGCTAGAACTAACAGGTGTTACACAAAGGAGAAGGAGTAGGGCCCTCCTATATAGCTGAGTAGTCAAAACTACTGAGTAGTTGAAATACTCAGTGAGGAAGCAGGAGACCCAGGTTCTAGGTCCTCTTTACCCAAAAGGGTTTTAACCTCTATTGCTTCAACTTTTTAACATTATGCTCTAATCACCACACAACAGCATAGGTGTTAGCCAGCCCCCTCTTCATGGCTACTTCTGGTTGCTTGGACAGCCAAGAGGGAATTTTGTGGGAATAGAAGGAAAAAAAGCAAGCTAGAGGGTGTATGGTTCAGTGAGATGGCTGCTGTTGTCTAAGCAGAGAAATACACCCTAGAAAGAAATGGGACAGAAACCATCCATTGTATCCCATGATTATGGAATGCAAGGAGCAGGAGCTCATCTTCAAAAGGAATGCTAAAGATATATCTGGATAATGCCTGATTTGTAGTGTGGTAATTAAAGCACTATATTCAGAAGTCAGAGAGGTATGAGCTCATACCCCTTCTGGGCACAAGGGATGAAGAACCTGTATTTCCTGCTTGCTGGCAAATAGCCTAACTACTGAGCCTAACTACTAAGCCCATAGGAAGTAAAAACATGAAAGGGTCCTGCATCCCTGCTTTCTTTCTAACATGCTCAGCTGATTGCCTGGCCAATCCATAGCCTACATGCTCAGTCTATGCATGTACACTTATGCATCCAAAGAAAGGGCCCCAAATAGCTAGGGACACAAAAGGAAATAGAATCCTGCCAGTAGTCCATCGCCACATCAATGAAGGCTTTGTCTTCACTGCACATTCTCATTGTTTACTAATCTAGTTGTAAGTGTCCCAAGTGACATCACTTTAATTTACCTTGGAAGATAGTTCCACATCTTAGTAAATATCTCAGTAGAAGATTTTTGTCTTTGATATTCTGTTCAAATTCTCTTTCATCACATTGTTCAAGTCACAGTTCCTTGAAGTATACTAGATAATTCTTCTTCCCATTGTGTTTAGAAGCTTTGTATAGGTAAATAGAATGTTTCAATGTTTCTCAATAGTGTTTAAAAGAGTTAATGCATTTTGGTCCATCTTGGAACTCTGATGTATCAGTCCAGCTCCAAAGTCATTTTTGCTTTTGTCTAAAATTTGTCCACCTGTTGATATCTTCTTGGTAATAAGGTGGTCAGAAATGTCTATATTTTAGGCATTGTGAAATCAAAGTAGAGGCACCATAAAGAATAATTGAGATCTGGTTCTTGATTAATAAAGGCTTAAATTAGAGTTATATAATTGATGCCAATCATCGTTTTTTTTAAACAAGGCCTTCTCAGCTTCATTTGATATTTTCTATTGACATTTTTTAACCAAAACTGTAAAAATTATTGATGTAATGTACCTCAAGGCATTTGACAATATTTTGATTAAGAAACCAGAAAAATAAAGCAATCAATATGGCACACAGTTAATTGATTAAAAACTAGCTAACGAATAGATCTCAAAATATACTTTCAAATAAGGAATAGTCATCAACATGTGTTTTCTAGAAAGTTAAAATAATTCTCCATCTGGAACTACTATAACCAGTACCACAATACTGGGCATGTCTACATGACACACTTTACTGCACAGTAGACCAAACTACTGCACAGTCAGTGTCACCATCTACATGTGCAGATGCTTACTGTGTGGTAATTTAGTCTAACCATGCGTTAATTTGCTGCCTGCAAATACAAAAAACAAGTTAACACCCAATTAGTTATTGTGCAGTAATTCATGTGTAGACATTGACTGGGAGCAAATTTGCTCCCATTCAGCCCCACCACCAGGGGGCCACCTGCAGCTTAGTCCCAGTACCACAGGGCTGGAAGCTTCTCTAGCCCTGGGGCTAGGGAAGCTGTTTGCCTGCCCCAGTCTCAGGTCCTTAAAAGACTGCAGGGACACCAGGGCCCTGGGCCATCTGCAGCCAGCCTCTGGCCACTGCACTGCCCAGCAGAGGCCCCAGGCCAGTTGCAGCAGCCTGCCCATGCCCCAGAACTGTTCCCTGGCACTGCATTGCCACACAGCTGCCTGACCCATGCCATCACACTGTGCTTGGTACTGCAGGCACCTGCCAAGCCTGGCAGCACCCTGGGCTACCTGCAGCCAGCTTCTTGGCACTGGGTCCCACTCCAACTGGCCTCAGGCCACCCACAGCAGCCTGCCCAGACCCCACCACTGGTCTATGGCACACCATCACCATGCACCTGCCTGTCCCATGCCATGTTCCTGGGAAAAGGGATTGCACAGACCTGCTAAGGCCCCTTAGCACCAGGACTGACACGTGGCGGCCCAGCAAGTAATTGAGGGAGCCATGCTTGCATCCTTCCTGACACCACATACAACCTCCCAGGTCTGTAACTGGTCCCAGGAGGAGACTTCAGATTTCACGGCACTGTGAGATGAAGCTGAGGTCATCAGCCAATCTGTGCAGAGCAGAAGCATCAATGCACACATCTATGAGGGCCTGCCAGAACACATGCAAGACTGCAGGCATGACTAGTTGCCATGCCAGTGCCACATAAGGGTCAAGGCCTTGTGGGCACAGTGAGTCACTGCCACCAATCACAACTGCCAGTCAGGGGCTGCCCACAAGTCTATGCCCTTTATGTGGTAGCTAGACAACATCATTACACCTTGGGACCCTGGTCTGAGCCATGCTATCTACTCAAGCACACACAGCCTGCCTGAGCCTCCACCGTGGCCTCACACTCACAGTGATGCATTGCTGGGGGTGGGCCCCTTGGGCTACCAGGACTCCATCCCACCAGTCTCCCTGTCTTTGGCCTCCTCCAGCAGCTCCAGGAGTCTGAACCAGCACCTGTCCCACTAGCTCCAGGTACACAGTCCCACCCAGGAGTCCAGGCCAACTATGGCACAGGCAGCCCTCAGCAGCTCCACCTCCTCCCCAGAGGGGCACCCTTCCTAGAAAGCCAGGTACTGCACCCCTGTGCCCCAGGACACAGTTGGGAGCTGCACGTCCTTATCACCAGTGGCAACTGACTGAGGCCAGCTAGTATTCCTGCCAAATCTACCTGGTAAGCCCTGCAATGGAGGGAAGACCCTCCCAATCCCTGCCCCACTTCCCCACCTGGCCTGGCCACAATCCCCAGGATACTATCCCCACAGCACACAGGGAGGCAAGAGGGAGTGCAAAACTTAATTGAGCAGCTCATGCCCCTGCAGCTAAGTGGGCATGGATGGGCCTCTCACACAAGGAAGAATTTACTGATACAAGTGGCAATGTCATCCTCAGCTATGGGGGGCAGGGACATGAAGTGCAGTCACAGATAGACCTCCAGGGGGAAGTGGGCATTGTGGAGCAGGACTGTCTTGCCCTCTGCACCCTCAAAGCTCAAGGTTCTATGCCAGGTTTGCAGGTGACAACTGGGGCACCATGGCAATCAGCAGCAACAGGGTGTAGTGGGTCATGCACCATTTGGTCTGCTCAAACAGCTCCTCACAGCACGCTTGGAATGCTGTCAGCAGGGGTACACTCAGAGGTCAGAGCTGGCATAGGGAGTGGGGCTGGCCCCAAGGTGCCTCCCCAGAGAGGCCTCCTGGGGGAAGGGCAGGGGTGCCACCAGCTCCATATCCCAGTTGACCAGGAGCCCCTTGCCCCCTGAGCCCAGGTGCAATGGGCTTGGTGGCAGTGCAGGAGTCAGGCTGGCCTGCAGGAAGAGAAAAGGGGAGAGTAAGTTTGGAGCTGTGGCAGCAGGTGCTGCCAGGAGCCAGGCCTTTCCCAGCATGGGAACAGGGTGGAGGAGACAGGCCTGCAGCCAAAACCCAGTGGCCCACCTGCCTGTGGAGTGAGCAGGGATGGCAGGGGCTCATCCAGCAGCTGCCTGTGTCAGACTCTGCCCAAGTGACTTATCATGGTTCCTGGGTACCAACATGCACAACGCCCAATCTAAGGCCAGGCAGTGCACAGCCACCTGATATTGAACATCTTATCTCAGAAATTTTGCAAACGCTCACACACAAGCTTTCTCCTGGTTCTGTAGGACCTGCAGCTGTACATGGGGGAGAGGCACCAGTTGGCATCCAGAATGTACCCAGACCTACTGCTGAACTGCCTGGTCATCATAGCTGAGGAGTGCCTGGTGGATTCATGGGCTTGGTGTACAGAGGACATCACCCGTGAGCAGGATAGGGATGCACATGAGCAGGAGAGTGATGCCCACAAGGTGGCAAGAGATGCCTCTGAGGTGATGAGCGATTGGGTGGACCAGAAGTTCAGAGACAGGCTCCTGTTACTTTAAATCCAATATATCAAATCAGGAGCAAAACCTCATAAAGGGGGATAAGGCAAAATGTCATGTTTCTTAATTACATGAATCAGACATAGAGGTTCAGACACACCACTCATACAGACACACACAAATCATCATACACATCATTACGCACAGATAAACACAAAACAACCTTTCCATTCAGATATTATAGTTACCAGTGTCCGGACCAAATTTTGAGTGTATGCTGATAACACAGGGTTAAGTCTGAACATGCACAGACAAGCCTGAGACAGTGGAAATTTCCACAGCATGCCCAGCATATGCCCCCAGTACAACCTGAGGGCTTGTCAATCAAAGTTGACCTAGTTTGCAACAACGCACATGCTCAGTCTTGCCAGCTATGTGACGTAATTAGACCAGAAATTTCTCTCTGCAAAGCTACCTGATTGGCTGAAGAATTGTCTTAAAAGGCTTGTGAGCCCCTGCCAAAGGGGGAGACCACACTCGACTCGGGAGTGGAGACTGCCTTGGCAGAGACTGTCTCACGGGGAGAGCGATCCATCCTGAGAGCAGAGGCTGTCTTGACAGGGACTGCTCCTCAGGAGGGCCTTTAGGCCCACTGGTCTCCTCATAGTTGCGGCTTCGCAAATCGTTTCAACGCATTTTGTATTGACCCTCCGACTACCGAACCTTTTCTGGACTGGCTACCGACCACGATCTTGATCAACCCGACTGGCATTAACCACTGACCTCACTCTGGCATCGACCTCGGCACCGTCTTTGACCACCTGTTCATCCACATTGGACTGGCATCACACTGTTTTCGTGTGTTACAGTTCTGTTTTTTGTTTCCTAGTTCGTAAGCTGTTGACCAGTCCTGGGACTATCGAGTTGGGCAGCCACCCCTAGCCTCCAGGCTAGATAGCAAGGGCTCAACTCAGGAACCCCATGGACCAACAGACTCCTTTTGTTGTTCATTAAAACCTTATACTGTAACTGAACAAGCAAGGCTTCTTTGCCTACGCTCCATAAGAGTAAGTAAATAAAATCATTTGTTTTGAAACTGCACCGTGTCTCCGTACCGCTCAGACTCCTAGCCACTAATCCCACCTGTTCCGTACCGAAACCCTCGGCCCACCGTGACCTTGGGGCCGCTGTTCCCCGACAACCAGCAGCAGTTGCTCAATAGAAGTGCTGGGTGGCCAGCCCAGGCCTATTGAGAGAAGATGAAAATAGCAGCTGGAGCAAGGTGAACATGCCCAATTTCTGTTCAGTTCAGTTCTGTTCAGTTGTTTCCCTTCCGTCTTCTTATCTTAGCTCGAGGTCAGTTTGTTCATAAAAGTTGGTATCTCAGCCTTGAAGTGCCTTTGATGTCTATCTGGCAGAATGTGCTGCATTCCTTCTCCTGGTTATCTCCTTTGTGCCCTTGGGCTCAAAGGGATTCTTCAGCCATCCATTAATCAGTTTACTGACTGATAAATTACAAATTCAGTGCCGGAGGACTGGAAGAGGGCCAACGTGGTTCCCATCTACAAAAAGGGAAGGAAAGAGGACCCGGGGAACTAC
>NW_017729026.1:45259624-45269631 GCF_001723915.1 Gavialis gangeticus | reverse complement strand
GAGGGAAGGTTTAAGTTGGACATCAGGAGGCGCTACTTCACGGTCAGGGCGGCTAGGGTCTGGAACCAGCTTCCATGTGAGGTGGTGCAAGCTCCCACCCTGGGGGTTTTTAAGAGGAGGTTGGATGACCACCTTACTGGGGTCGTTTGACCCCAGTGCTCTTCCTGCCATGGCAGGGGGTCGGACTAGATGATCTGCTCAGGTCCCTTCCAACCCTAGAAAATACGAAACTATGAAATCTTCCTTTTCCCACTTCTATGCCATTGTCTCACCATTCACCCTTTCACATACACTCACATACAGAAAGATTATGCAAGGTTCATTCACTTACATCAAGCAAACAACTCACGTTAAGCAAAAATACACAAAATGGAGTTTACATTAAACTCATAGGATACAGTAACAAGGATAACACGGTTACAAATTTACTACTTTACTATTATTATAATCTATGTTAAAATTGTTCATGCTACACTCCTGGCCCTGGAAGAGAGGCACATGGAGGCCCAGAAGCAGCAGGCTTCCCTGGTGGCCAAGGCAGTGGAGGCCATGGAGGATGACTTCCAGGTGCTGGGCACTGTCCCGCCCCTGGTAATCACCTCTTGCTGCCTGCTTCCCTGCCCCCAGCCCTAGTCCTGCCTTCCCCCTGGCAGCTGCCCACCACCCAGCATCAGGCCCCCCTCATGGGGGTGGGGATGAGGTGTAGCAGCACTTCCATTGGTCAGGTGCCCATGCCCTGGCTCCTATCCCCTCCACCCCCTCCCCCACACGCACACACCTGCCCCAGCACTCAGCTCAGCTCCATGCAGCCCTAGAGCAGGTGATGCCTCTAGTGGGGGCAGCAATGTGCACAGGCCCTGCTGGCCCAGCCCACTGGCTATAGGAATGGGAGCCAGGCATGTTGCCAGAGCAGCGCCAGCCATTACCACCATGTGAGCCCCTCACTCACTGGGCTCACCATGGTGTGCACACCTGGGGGCTAGTGGCCAGAGGGGTACTGGGTTCCTGTCCCTGGGCTCCACCCCCTAGGTGCCCTGACCCCACAGCACCCCAATCCCACTGCACCCCACCCCAGGATGGCACACACAACATGCACTCTACAGAGTCTGCACAGAGAAGAGGGTGCTTTATTGGGTGGTATAAAAGGTGGAGGGGTTCTTTGGGGAGGGGAGGACAGGGTCTGGTACAGGGGAAGGAGGGTGAAGGTGGGTCTGTGTTTGTGGATAGGAATAAAGAGCTTTTCTGAGAATGATCTGCAGTAAGCATGGTGCTAGGGGTGTGCAGCAGGGCTGTCACTACCACCGCAGCTGGTGCTCCCAGTGCCAGGTGTCCTCCATCCACCATGCCTTCTCCACCCAGGCCTCATGGAAGAGCTCCCCAAAGACCTTGCAGATGTTATGCAGCACGCAGCCTGTGACAATGATTCGGGGGACGTTAGCCTCAGCAATCCTCAAGGCAGGTGATGAGGGTGCACCAGATATCTTCAGGTGGCTGAAGGTGCACTCCACTAGCACACAGGTCTGGCCCAGGCACCTGTAAAGTGTGCCTGGTGGGGGTCTAGCTATTCAGTGCAGGGTCACATGAGCACAGGATCTGGGCAGCAGCAGCAAGATGGCAGGAGTCCTTGGATGGCATGGTGAGCCTGGCCAGGTAGTCACACTGTGCAGTGGGGGAGGTGCCAGAGCTGAGACTGACCTGGGCTAGGCAGCAGTCACTACAGTGGGCCAGCATAGTGATCACGGTGGCAATGGCCTGGGACACTGGACATTCCTCCCAGGGCCTGGGGGTGGAGCAGCCATGGCGTGATGGGCAGAGGCTCCAGCAACAGAGCTCCAGTGTGCTCACACTACACACTGCTCTGAACCAGAAAAGCAGGCAGCCAGGGAACAGTACATGGGGATGGCTTTTAAAGATGGCCATCAGCTGCAGGCAGGTGTGGCTGATCCACCAGCTCCCCCTGGCTGCTGCAGATATCCAGTGCAGGGCAGGAGCAGATTGCTGCTAGGAGCAAATCTGTTCCTGAATGTGTGCACTTGTTGATCCCTGCCCAGAGGAGGTTTACTCCAGAATAAATTACTCTGGAGTAAACCCACCCAGGAGAATCTGCACACATAGATGCACCCACTGTATTGTTTTTATGCCAACATGTTAAGAAGGATGTTGTTAACTTGGAAGGAGTTCATAGAAAACCCATGACTAAGTTTAGAAAACATATTGTTATAGTGAAGATTCAAGGACCTTAATCAAAAACTGATTATTACGGAAAGCAATCAAACAGAACTATAGTAGTATTATGTTTAATTATAATGGCTATATGGAGAGAGTGCAATAGGATGGTCTATCCCATTAAGGAGGAATAGTCAACCCTGTTAGAAAAACCCAGTTGTGGGGTATTTGGGTAATGAGGGAATGTCCCACTGGGAACTTTAAAAGCTCCCAGAAGAGAAAGGGAGAACTAGAAGTGGAAGCAAGCTGTGAAAGGTACAACTTGTTGTAAGGAGGAGTCAAGCTACTGTGTTGAGCAGAAAGGGTCTCCTCTCATCCTGACTGGGAGAGGACAGAGGGATTCTGGTTTGTTGCTTATTTAAAGACTGAACTTTGCTTTGGAACACTAGTTGAGGTGCTCCTCAAACAGCAGATTCTCCTGCAAAAGTCAGCTGGCTAAGTGGCTTGCTTATAGAGATGTTTTAGGAAACCGATAAAGCTGTTTAAGCATAAGTTCTCATTTACAAACTAAGGGATCAGTCCTGTCATGGGTGCATGTTATGAAGGGAAGTCAATGAATTATAGTATAAAGATTTATACTATAGGAAGTTGTGGGCTGGGCATTTTTGCAGTTAAGATATATATGTATATAAGATTCCCAAAGTATCTTTGGATATTATCTTTAATTAAAAAATGATTATCCCTGTATTAAATTAATAGCTTACTAGATGTGTCTTTTTTCCCCATTTGATCCATAGTTTAAATCTCATTATCTTTCTATCTACTCTATGGGGTTTCAGCACTTGTAAGAAAGTGATTAATTAAAATCTACTGGGGCATGACAAAATTGTTGCTAAGTTGTTTTATATTGTATAAATTTAATATAATTGAAGCAGAGCAAGAGAATAATATAGATAAGTGATCCACAAGAGCAAATAATACCACTAGTGTATGCATCTAGTACAGGACATAATTGTGGTCTCTTCATATTTACTAATAGTGCTGCATGCAAACTAACTATAAAGATGCCAAAATGAATGCTTGGCTGCTTATGTGAAATAATGTGAGTGATACAATATTTGAATACTTAATGCATGCCTATCCAAGCCATCCTTGACTGTAAATGGCTCTTGATAGCTCAGATTAAGTGACAGATCTACATACTTGCACATACACTGCCCCTGAGGAGACAACACAAGTCTTCCTGTTCATTTTTATCAAAACTTGTGGCAGAGATGATATCTTTTATTAGACCAACTAGATATTTGTGGGGAAAATTGTTTTTTTTATTTTTATTTTTTTCTTAATTTTTTTTCAAATATCTAGTTGTTCTAAAAAACGTTATCACCTCTGCCACGAATTATAATTCCTGTTGCCTCTAGACCAATATGGCTACAACCTAGATACTTATTTCATTTTTATAGCCTTATTTAGGCCCCAACACAGCTTTTCCTTGGACAGGACACTTTAGCTGAATGAATGCAATAACTTTCTACTTTGCTGCAAAGAATACAAAGTCACATTTTCTGCAGTATAGATGACTTTGTAAGCTCTGAGCACTTTCATTAAATGTCATATTAAAGATACTTTCTTTGCAAGAAGTCAACTAGGGCTCAAACACTCTACTTAAAAGAATTTGCACATTCAAGATGGGTAACAATACAAAGGATGGGCAGCAATCAGGGTCCTTTCAATGGTTGTTGACAGTTCTGAATACTTAGGAAGGTGCTGAATATCACACAGGTTCCAAGACTAGACTACAGACATCCATTTTTCCCTCCTCCACGTACTCTTCCAGGCAAAAACTATCCCAGCTGCATAAATTATTTTCACATTTTATGAATAGTCACATCTCCCTGTTTCAGCCTCTCTAAGAGTCTCATAGCTTTCTCCCTGTCTAGGCTCTTACATACCTTTCAACCCACAATGATTTTTTTTTTTTTTATGGTCAAGTCATAAACACCAGAAAATTGGAGTTGAGACTGGAACTGCTGACAGACCCTTACCTATAGCATTAGGAATGATGGTGCCATAATACAGTATGTGAGAATTACTCTTAAAAGTTTATTGCTGTTGATGAATCTATAAATTTCTGAATTAAGACTACAGTTCTCTTGGCCTACATTTGAAATCAAATTCCTTACTGAAAGTTTTCCTTGGAGAATCAGCAGCTAGCCTACACCAGTACATGTAAGGAGAATGTATATAAAATAAGGACAACTTGTTTCAGCTCTGTGGTTAGTTTTACTTGACATATTAAAAGATAATTTCTGTTTAAACTTAAAAAGTTACTTTTCCCAAAATAAAAATAAAACCTAGACAAAATAACTAGAGAATATAAATTGTATGCTTCTTTCAGTAGTGCTTTTTCCTAAATAAAGTGTATTAATGTCTCATTTCTTCTACAGTTGAGATTGTATATTTAAAATTCTTGCACCCCAAAATCAAGATGATCATGATATATAAATAGGATGACCATACATCCTGGTTTAGCCAGGACAGCCCCAGATTTCAGAAGCTGATCCCAGCTGGCTTGTGAGAATTGAAATGAGCTCCAGGAAATGCTGAGGTGTGGGGCACAGTCTTGTGGGAAGGCAAACATCATGGAGTGGCACAGCATGCCAAGAAGACACGGCTGCTGCCCACCTGACAGGTGCACCACGCTGCCCTGTCTCCACCTCTGCCTACAGCAGCACTGCTGACTTGGTTGGGGGGTGGAAGCAGAAAAGGGGAGTGTACCAGATTTCCTGTTCTCCCATATGGTCACTCTATATATGAAATCTCAAGTACTGTGGACAGTCCACTGTAAACAGGCAAGGGCTCTATATTGGGTATTACATACTAGCAATGGCACTATGCACTGTGGCATAGAGTATACCTTCACAATACCAATGAAACATTTAAGCAGAGAAGTATCTTGTCTGATAATCAGAAAATACCCTGGGATAAAACAAGGTCGTTTTCCCCTGTGATATGACCCCGTTCAAGTATATACAGATACTTATGTATTGAAATACAGTTTTACAAAACAAATGGCAACTGCATTTCAAGTGCAGAGGACCTGATTTGTGTGACAATATTAAAAATTAACTTCATATATATATTTACTGTGGAAAAGCCTTAAAAAGTCATTAAAACTAGCCCAATTCATGTACAGTAATATAAACCATCCAAGATATTTAAAAGTTTTAACTTTTAAAAGCCTCAGGTGACCTTGTATACAAAGGCTACCTTTTGCCCAATAGCTTATCTAAAATTTGTCCCAACTATGAAGCTGGTCCAATAAAAGATATTGCCCCCCCCCAAATCCCTGCCTCTCACAATAAAAGTGAATATATGTGAATAAGGTTCACCATGGGCAGCCCATGCAAAACAGATTTTTCAAAGGTTCTTCAAAGAGCAAATGTTTTAATATGATCTAAAAGGCACCATGTTCAACAGTAAGGCTTCAAATGACTACTCAAATAATGTTTTAACTCTATATAACACAAATAAGTGTTGAGTGGAAATGCATTTGGCCAGAATTTCTTGCTATATCTGAAACATCAGCCAATTTTATTTTCTTTAAATTTACTGTGAAATTCATTCTCCAGTTCTCACAATGTTTTTGTCATCTTAAAATATACTCTTGTGCAAAAGTGTTTGATTTTGTATTTTCTAGTTTGACAGCAGCTGACAGCTGTATGAAATTAAGTAGATGAAGAGAGACTTTATTCATAGTTTTTGAACATAGAGGGCATAAGTATCTTATTAGCACGCTTCAGTTTTAGTAACAGATTTACAACTATTATTTTCAAGGTACACAATTCTTAATTGCTCATGGATTGCTTACCATTCTTTAGAGTGATGATATCAGAGTTGGTGATAAATTTATATTTTTAATTTAAGTAAGCCTTAAAATAAATAGCAATTGACTGATGAACAGCAAAAGGACATGTATACTCTAAACACTAATAACATTTGTGTCATAAGGGTCTTTTAGTTTTCAAAAGGTTAATGTTACAGGCTTTTCAGCAGCTCAAGTTTTAGGGTATTAAATTATTTGGGTAGAACAGATAATTATGTTAGATACATCCATGTACATTGCTGAAGGCGAGCATATTCTCAGAAAATGGTGCTCAGAAGCAATTATATCCTAATTATATGGCCTCATAGAATCGTAGAAAAATGGAGCTAGAAGACATCTCAGAAGGCCATCTAAGTCAAACTTCCTGCTCAAGGCAGACATGTCCCTGTCTAAACCATTCCAAGCAAATGTTCATCTAACTGCATGTAAAACCTTCCAATAACAGCTTATCGTCCACTGCAACCCATGATGGTTCTTTTCTTTTGTGCTTCAGGCTTGCTGGTCAGTTCCTATTTTATATTTGTACATTTGATTGTTTACCTTAAGTATAGTATGTTGCACTTGTCCTTACTGAATCAAAGAATCTCAGGTAAGTAGAGCTGGAAGGGACTTCTGGAGGTCATCTAGTCCAGTGTTTCTCAACCAGTGGGACATGTCCCAGTGGTGGGATGCGAAGGTCATGTAGGTGGGACTTCAACTCATTTGGAAATTTCCATTACCCCTTTTCTGAGGCAGGATCATCCCTATTCAATCCATCCTATACAAATCTTTGTCTAAACTGTTACTAAAACTAGAGTCAACTATTTCGCACAACCATAATTCATAGGACCTTAATTTGCCATGAATAAAGCAGGGGGAAAATGGCAGTCCATGTCATGCTGCTGCAACAATTGTTAAAACACGCTTGAGAGATCCCAGGAAGAGGACCATGGCCTCAGTTAGAAAGGGAGGTGTACAGTTTGTACATAGCTGACCACAGGGTAAAATTTCTTTCAGACTCCAAATATGGCAATTAGTCTGACCCTGAACAGAGGGGCAAAACCCTCTAATCATTAACCTCTGGGTTTAAGTCCAAGCAAGAGCACTGGCACGCCCCTCTCAAAATCACCAGCATTGGCTGCCATGAACATCCAATGCTTCTGAGGAAGGCTGAAAAAACCCCAAGCATCCTGGTGTGTAGCAATAGAAGGGGGAAAAAATAATTTCTGCCCTTTGTGTCAACAAGCAAAGCCCATAACCATGAGAAATGCTATGTATAAGCACAGCTAGTTCTAGATCAACCATGACCAATGCTTATCCAACCTCTTCCTGAACAGATTCAAATGATGGAGATTCCATAGCTTCCCTAGACAGCCTATTCCACCGCCTTGCTGTTTTAATAGGGAAGATGTTTTTCCTGATATCCAGTCTAAGCCTTCTTTGTAACAATTTCAATCCATTAGTATGCATCTTGCTTTGTGCAGCAAGAGAGAAAAGGTGTTCTCCCTCTTCTTTATGGCAGCTCTTCAGGTAGTTGAAGACTGCTACTACATCTCTTCTTAAGTACCTTTTCTTCAAGATGAACATATTTATTTTCTTCAACCTCTGTTTCCATGGCTTCCCTTTCAAACCCTTTATCATTGTTGTTGTCCACTTTTGGACCCTCTAATTTCTCCATGCCCTTTTTAAAATGTGGAGCCCAAAACAGCACATAATACTCTAGATGAGGCCGAAACATTGCCAAGTAAAAAGATACTATCACCTTCCATCTCTTGCACCTAATGCTCCTATTGATTCAGCCCAAAACAACATTCACTTTTTCTGCCTCTGCATCACACTGCAGACTCATACTGAGTCTGTGATCTATCGAGACTCCCTTATCCTTCTCCATATTTTTGCTCTACAGCCAGTTTTAAACCATTTTGTACTATGTTATTGATTATTCATCCCAAAGTGCAGCACCTTGCATTTGTCAGCATTGAACGTCATCCTTTTAGTTCCAGCCCGGTTTCCAGTCTGTCAATATCCTTCTGAATTGCTCTCCTGTTCCCCAGCATATTCACACTCTTTCCTGGTTTTGTATTGTCTGCAAATATGCTCAAGCAGCTCTTGATTCCAGCATGCAACTTACTAATTAACATGTTTAACAGCACTGGGCCCAGGACAAACTCCTGTGGGACTCCATTCAAAACCTCCTGCTATACTAACATGTCTCCATGTAGAAATACCATTTTCTTACAGCTATCAAGCCAGTTGTCTATCTACCTTATTGTAGTTTTGTCTAGCCCACATTTCTCCAGTTTCTCTATGAGAAGGTCAACTGGGACTTTGTCAAAAGCCTTGCTGAAGTTCAGATACACTACATCTACAACTTTCCCTTCATCCATCCAACTAGTTACCTTGTTAAAGAAGGAAATCAAGTTTGTTTGGCACAATTTGCTCTTAGTAAATCCACCATGGCTGCTCATGATCAGCCTTTCTTTCTTCAGATGCTTCAAATGGAGTTCCTTATTATATGCTCTAGTAACCTTGCCTGGCTCCCACCACTTCATGAGTATTATTGCCAAGGGCTCCAAGATTTCCTCTGCCAGTTCCTTTAATACCCTTGGATGAAGATTTTCTGGGCCTGCTGACTTGAATTCATTCATACCCATCAGACCTTCTATGTTCCTTTTCTTATCTCATCCTTCACTTGTCCCCTTTCTTACCCATGTAATCCTTGTTAGGTGTTTGGTTGTGGCTTGATTTATTTTTTTGCAAAAATGGAGGAAAAGTAGCTGTTGACTAGCTCCACCTTGTTTGCTTCTTCTGTTAAGAGTTTACCCTAGCTATTTAGAAGCAGAACCATAGCTTCCTTTGTTTTTCTTTTCTGGTGAACATATGTATAGACTTCTTCTTGTCTTTAATTTCCCTTGCCAAGTGAAGCTCATTTTTGACCTTGCATTCCTGATTTTTTTTTTCTGCAAGCCCTTGCTATTTCCTGATATGCTTCCTTGGTAACCTGCCCATCTTTCCACTGCCTGTATGTGACGCAACCTAGAAGCTCCTGGTCTGTCCACATTGGTCTCTTGCCATTCTTTTTGTGTTTTCACTGTATTGGAACAGCTTTTTGTTGGGCTTCGAATAGAGTGCCTTTTAGAAACTTCCAGCCCTCCTGTGTATCTTTATCCTTCAGTCTGTTCTCCTATTGCAGCATGCTTACTATCTCCTTTACTTGGTTGAAATCCACCCTTTTAAAATAAAAGGTGCATCTACATGTGCACTTTAATATGCAGTAGCCTATTTTTCTATACATTAATGTGTCACATAAAAAATGTAGTAAAATTGCACATTAAGTGTGACTTAAAAACCTGATGATGGATATTTATATCCAAAAGATTGCTAAGAAGAATTGTCCTGACTATTTGAGTGGGTCTAATAAAAGATATCAGCTTTACCCAAAGAACCTTGTCTTCTTAAAAAGCATGCACATTTTTGTTACTGCATATTAAGGCAGCCTAATGCACATTTCTTTAGTACCTCACACTAGAGGTACTAAATTTAATGTGCATTAGAAAAAGCACCTTAAAGCACATGTAGATGCACCCATAGAGCAAGTCCACATGAGCATGCACGTGCCTCTTGCCCCACCTCAAACCCCTTTGAGTAATCCCCCCAGGATATCCAGGGGTCTAAAAAAAGTGAAGTATAAAAAAGTGGGGTCCTGACCATGCTCTGAGGCAACCGGAGGCTGGGTCCTCCATAGAGACACTCTGGCTGCCAGAGCATCTCTATGGTTGCCCCTCACCCTGGTGCTGAAACACGCAGCTGGCCAGGCCATGTGTTTCTGCACCAGGGCTCCAGTACCAGTGGGTAAGAGGTCGGGGAGCTGGAGGAGGGGGGAAGGGACTGTGGGGGGATCCCCGATGGCCCCACCCACACTCCCAGCCAGCCCCCCCAAACCTCCCAACCCCTGCAAGGGCTGGTCCCTCCCCTG
>NW_017729026.1:45258078-45258982 GCF_001723915.1 Gavialis gangeticus | reverse complement strand
AGAACTCTCAGGGCTGCTTCAGCAGTCCAGCTGGCACAAGGGGTAGTGCCCCCAGGTACCAATTGGCTGATTCCTGGAAGATCCTGAGAGCTAGCAGCCCTGAGCTACTTGCCAGGGTGCCCCCTGTTGCAGCTTTTTATAGTGCTGGGGACCGCACACTTGCTGGCCCCGGGCTCTAGCTCCCCCTGGCTGAAGATCCTGGAGGAGCCAGTCAGGGTTATTTTGCCCCTAGTGGCACAATTTGCTCCACAACAAAGTGCATGTTCGAGCATGTGCGCTGAGGCAAAAAGACCCGGTTCAAATTTGCACCACTTCTATTTGAGCTGCTGCAAGCACACATGCTCCCATAGTGTCTTAGTTGTGCTGACCTCTGGTTTTTCCCATCTCAGGGTCATAGATTCTATCATATCATGATCACTTCTTCACAGGTTTCCCATCATTTTCACACTTTGTTCCATTTTTTTTCCTATTAGTCAGGGCAAGATACAAGATAGATGAAACCCCAGTTGTAACCTCACATTTCTGGAACAGAAAGTTGTCCTACCCACAAGTTAGGAACTTGCTTAAAATTTTATGTTTGGCTCTATTGTTCTTCCAGCAGGTGTCCAAAAAGCTGAAGTCAAAATCTGTGGACAATTTTGTCACATCCTTGAATACTGCCTCATCCACCTCTTCTTCCTGACTTGATGGTCTATAATAAATCCCCATCACTTTATTTGTATTGTATTCTTCACTCTTGTCTTCACCTAAATATATTCTGATTTGCTAACTACTTACTCCTAAACCAGAGAACAAGTGTGTATATTTTTGACATACAAGGTGATACCACCATCTTTTCTGCCCTCCCAGGGCTTTTGAAACAAAGTGTAGTTTCATAGTTTCATAGTTTCTAGGGTCGGAAGGG
>NW_017729026.1:45257830-45258067 GCF_001723915.1 Gavialis gangeticus | reverse complement strand
CTCTGGACCCCTCCTGCTCACCCTCCGGCGCAAACGCCGGTGCAAACGCCGGTGCGCTCTAACAGACCGCACCTGTTTGTGCGCTCTGTTCACGCGGCTCCCTACCGGCTCAGCAAAGAGGAATCCAGGGGGCTTCCCCTCCGGATCCGGCTCAGCTGCGCCGGTCTCTCCGCCCCACTTACCTTATGGGGATCAGCTGCTGCTGGCCCCGCTGCTGCTCTGCTCACCTCTGCTGCT
>NW_017729026.1:45248785-45257811 GCF_001723915.1 Gavialis gangeticus | reverse complement strand
TGTGTACAAAACACACGTGCGCCTGTGTCCTCCTTCTCCCCGCTGCTCCTAGCTCCCAAGTGCCGGAAGCTGCGTCAAACTGCGGCTTTTAAAGGCCGCAGTTTGAATTACCCGCCGCTGTCCTATCCACCAATCAGGCCTTTCGGACCCGCTGGAAGTGCCTGCTGGCGGTCCCGCCCCCCATAGTTCTCAGTGTTGACATTCCAGTCATAATAACTATCCCACCCAATTTCTGTGATATCAATCAGATCATAGGTCTCTTCACAGATTTTGACTTCCAGGTCATTTATTTTTGGTCACGTGTATACATACAATGGATGCATTTTGTATTGTGATCTACTTGATTCTGTTTTGCATGTCTTGTTGTTTTTCTTTTCTGGTGCACATAATTATAGACTTCTTCTGGTCTTTAATTTCCCTTGCCAAGTGAAGCTCATTTTTTAACCTTGCATTCCTGAGTTTATTTCTGCAAGTCCTTGCTATTTCCTGGTATGCTTCCTTAGTCACAACCTCTGGCTCTTTCCCAGAGTTGAGTTTGTTCTTCCAGTCCATTCTCCTCTGGCTTGCTTGCTCCATTGCTGGATGATCAATTTGATACTATGTCCTAAAATACTGTGTTTAAAACTTGGGTAAAGCATGATTTTGTAGCACTGGAGTACTGTAGCCATGATGATCCATGAAATATATGAGAGGCAAGGATTTTTGGGGATATTTTTGCCAGACCCACTGTACAGCTGGGAGAGATGTTAGACAATCTTATTGCATGTTATCATTATTACAGCAAAATCAAAATATTATTAGATTAACATCACTTAACTTAACAATAAGACATGTTTCTAGAATCATCTCAAAATTATTTCTAGATCTAGTACACAGATAGGAAAGGTAGAATACAACTCTGGAAATGTTAATTGAGTGATTATTAAGCCTATGAGAAAAATAATGCTACTCAAATTCATTAGGTCTTCAAGACTTATGATTGCAAGACTTTAATTACATTTTCTTCTTCATTATCATAGACAATAAAGTTTATGAGCATCCTCTATATATGCAAAATGAAACATGGAAATGAATATCAACTGAAGCCCGTTTAATTGATAGTTAACGTTGAGCTAGCATTCAGTGGTGACTCAGCTTTGCAAATAAAGTAACTTTGAAAGATCCTTGTAAAAACTTTTTAGTTTATATATATTGGTTATGCTGAGATCTTTTTTTCTAATTTTAAAAGAAAATATAAAATGATATTTTTATTGTTACTTTTTTTTCCAAATTATTCAATAAACAGAATGTTTTTCTTATTCTAAATGACCATATATTATACTATTTTAATAGGCCTTATTTTAACATATTTGATGTTACAAAAATTAAAAGAAATATAGGATGATGCAGAAGTAGCATAGGATGGTTTTTGCTGTGAATCCTGTTTCTGATATAATACTAAAAGTTTAGTTGGACCAAAACAAAAAGCTGATATTCACCTCTAAATAGAGGAAAATATGTAGTTTCCTAAAGAAAGTCACTTTATAGGATTTATTATATCAGTGCAAGACATTGTTGCTATCTAGAGCTAAAATTCATTCATAGCATCTGACAAAACAAGATGTCACTAAGAAAAGATCATGTCTCTGAGTTAGTCTACACTATGCCATTCAGCCCTGCCTTCTCCAGCTAAAATGCCAGTAACGTCAAGTGTCTGCCACCCCGACTTTTTCTTCCAGATTACAGAGGATACCATTCAGCCCTGCCTTCTACAGCTAAAATGCCAGTAAAGTCAAGTGTCTGCCACCCCTACTTTTTTTCCTGATTACAGAGGAAACTATTATTTAGCCTGAACAGTTAGACATGATCATAGAAACTAGGACTTAAAAATAGAGCCCAACAAATCTGTGACCACATAGTATTGGTAGGAGGTTAGACAATGGGCTTTTATAGGATGGTTTGGATAGGGATGATCATGCTTCAGGCAGAAGGCTGATTAGATGTCCTATGGATGTCTCTTCTAGCCCCACTTCTCTATGATTCTATAAAGTCATCTAGCTCATCCCTCTGGGGAAAAAAATTAAGGTTTTCCTTGTTATAATTTCTTGAGATACAAAATGCATTTGTCTTCAAAGTATCCTCCATGTTTCTTTCATTTTCTTAAGCTTAAAAACTGGAGGAAATCTTTGTGCATAACCATGCATTATGAGCCCATTACATTACCTTGAAAAAAGGGGTAGGGTGCAAGAGCAGTGACTGGCACTGTAGGGATCATTGCAACCCCACTCCCAGCCACTCCACAGCCCCCACCCGAGGTGGAAGACCATGCCACTGGAACAACAGCTTGGGACTTCTTTTTAAGTCATCAAAACAGGTAAGAACCATCTCTGGCTCTCCTTACCTACCCCTCTGTGCCCCCATTCTCTCTATCCACCTCCCTACTGACACCTCTTGTGCAGGAAAAGGAGACCTACTCACTGTCATTTCCACTGTCCCATTGGCTCCTATGCCATTTGTCATCAAAGTATCCTCAATGGTTTTTTTCATTTTCTTAAGCTTAAAAACTCCAGGAAATCTTTGTGCATTATGAGCCCATTACATTGCCCCCCCCCCCTTAGAACAGATATTACCTCTTAGAACAGATATTACTAATTATTTGTGCCATTTTCTCACCTAGGATTTCTTGTTCCTAGTCACCCTATTAACACCTCATCCACTGTTTGCACTAAGTGCAGACAAGTTTATGATATTTAACCTCTCCTCAACTAATAGTTATATATCAGTTACCATTCTCCCCTCTCCTTACTGACTGGCTTTCATAGCAAAGTGATCCATTATCTGGGTATCCACTGGTGAGAATAGAGAGGATTTCTATACTCAAACCAAGGAATGAATGTATTTATATTACATCCACCCATGGGTCGATCCAGAGAGGCTGAAATGGTGTGGTCACACAGTGTAGCTGGATGGATCTGGTTCCCTGCAGCTACAGCAGCAGCAGCCAGGGACTTTTTTAAATCCCCCAACTCAAGTAAAAACCTCCACACCACCACCACTTTTGGCACCTCCCCCCCAACCCCACCTCCATCCCTCCATCCTCAGCAGCCTGAAAATAAGTGTAGAGAGGGAGAACCCCCTTGGCACCACCACTGTTTCTTGGAAAACTCAGCTTCAGGGGCAGCCACCCTCACAGCCCTGGCTGAAGTGAGCCAATGGGATAGTGTCAATGACAGTAAGTAGGTCTCCTTTTTCTGCCCAGGACGTGTCAGTAGGAAGGTGGATAGAGAGAAAGGGGGTACAGAGGGGAAGGTAAGGGGTGCCGAGAGCCAGAGGTGATTCTTATCTGTTTTGACAACTTAAAAAGAAGTCCCAAGTTGTTGTTCCAGTGGCATGGTCTTCCACTTCAGGTGGGGGTTGTGGAGTGGCTGGGAGTAGGGTTGCAATGATCCTTACAGTGCCAGTCACTGCTCTTGCACCCCACCCCTTTTTTCAATATCCTGGATCCACCTATACATCAACCTCTTTCTTGTTTTTAAGCTGAATAGTGTTGTTCTGCAGTAATTCAGAATAAAACAAAATTCATTGAACAGAACTGAGATAAATCAGATATTCTAATAAGGTTAACAGAAGACTGTGGTGCTGGTGCCATAGTGAAGGCTTTGGTTTCTACGACCATAGTCCGCACTTCAGAGAGAAAGGCAATGATTTGTTGGGAAGGGATGGCCTCCACCTCATTTCAGTGGGGAAGAAACTCTGCTAGGCCAGAATGGCTGGCCTGCTTGACTGGCCTTTAAAGTAAGTTTGCTGGGGGATGTGCAGATAACCACTGGTGCAAGTCCACTAAGCATCAACCACAAAATCAGAAGGTCAGGCTGCACAAGGGAACTCTTTCCTACCCCAGCCCAGGGATGGGTCTCTTCTAGGAGTGCAGGAAAGTCTAGGGCCTCCAATGGCAGACTCACTTGCCTATACACAAATGCCAGGAGGCTGGGAAACAAACAGGAGGAACTCGCCCTTCTGAAAAGTAAAGATGACTATGATTTCATAGGGATAATGGAGACCTGGTGGGACTCCATCTAAGACTGGACAACAGGTATAGATGGCTATACCTTGTACAGGAGAGACTGTGTTGCAAGAAAGGGTAGGGGTATAGCTCTTTTTTTTTTTTTTTTTTTTAGGAGCAATACACTTCCCTACAGGTGGAGATTGGCAACCAAGGAAGGTGATTTGAGACCCTCTGGGTAAGTATATGGGGGGAACATGGTGAACGGGATATAATGGTAGGAGTCTACTACAGACCTCCTAATCAGGAGAAAGAGCTTGCCCACAAATTCACTAGGGAACCAGCAGAGGCTGCACGCTCTTAGTACATGGTTGTCATGAGCAACTTCAACTATCCTGGCACCTCATAGGAAGAGCACTCAGCCAAATCCAATCAGTCTCAATGCTTCCGCACATGCATTGGTGAGCTCTATTTGTCTCAAGATGTCTATGGGCTGGCAAGAGGCAAGGCACTGCTGAACCTGGTACTGGCCAAAGCAGATGATCTAGTGAGTGACCTGAAAATCAAAGGGAAGCTGGGAGACCCTAACCATGTGTTGTTCACTCTCTCTATCCACCACAAAAATGGCAGGTCAGTCAGCAATCTGGAAGTCCTCTACTTTAGGAATGTCAACTTTCACAAGCTCAGGAGGCTAGTTGTCAAGGCCCTGAGAGGCCATGATTTGACAGGGAGGGGAGCCCATGATGAGTGGTCGCTTCTCAAGGATGCATTCCTTGAAGCATAAGGGAAATCCACTCCAGCCCATAGAAAAAGTAGCAAAAGAGCTGAGCAACCCCCGTGGCTCAACAGAGAACTCATGGATGCCCTGTGTCTAAAAAGAGAAGCTTATAAAGGATGGAAGATACCACCAAGGAGAAATATTCAGGACTGGTCCACACCTGTAGGGGGCAAACTAGGAAAGCCAAGGCTGAACTGAGCTCAAACTGGCTACACGAATCAAAGACAATAAAAAGTCCTTCTTCAGATACGTGGAAAGTCAAAAAAAAAACAAAACAAAACAAAAAAAACCAAGGGAAACCCTGGACCCTTGCTAAGCCAAATGGGGCAGCTGATAACCAACACCCAGGAAAAAGCCAGTCTCCTCACTGATAACTTTGTATCAGTCTTCTACCAGCCCAAGGGGTTCACCCCCTAGACAAGATGCAGGATCACCAGGAAAAGGGCAAACATATATCCATCATTGGCATGGATCTTGTGAGGGAGTATCTTGAGAGGCTGGACCCCCACAGATGAGCTGGTCCAGATAGATTGCACCCAAGAGTGCTAAAGGAACTGGCTGACATCATAGCAAAACCAATGACAAGGATATTCGAGAACTTGTGGTGCTCAGGTAAGGTACCTGAAGATTGGAAGAGGGCCAACGTGCTGTCTATCTTCAAGAAAGGGAGGAAGGAAGATCTGGGGAACTACAAGCCAATCAGTTTGACCTCGACCCCTGGAAAGATTTTGGAAAAAATCATCACGGAAACTATTACCAACAGGCTAGAAGAAGGCAATACTCTGAGAGATGGCCAACACAGCTTCATCACAGGTAAGTCTTGCCTGACCAATCTCATTTCCTTCTATGACCAGGTGACGCATCACCTGTACAATGGAAAAGAGGTTGGTATGTATTTGGACATCAAGAAAGCCTTTGACCTGGTGTCCCATGATGTCTTCATGGTAAAATTGGGGAACTAGGGCCTTGACGACCTTATGGTTTGATGAGTGGGGAACTGGCTCCATGGACAGATCCAGAGATTGATAGTCAATGGAACTGAATCAACATGGTACATGGTTTTCCCCAGGGCTCCATTCTTGGAGCTGTACCCTTCTATGCATTTATAAATGATCTGGACTCTGGTGTCAGAAGTGGATTGGCTAAGATCACTGATGACACCAAACTATGGAGAAGTGTGATCACCCTAGAGAATAGGCTGGTGATCCAGGCCAACCTCAACAGGTTTGCAAGGTGGGCAAATCAAAACCTGATTGTACTGAATACGGAAAAATGCAAGGTGCTCCACCTTGAAAGAAAAAACCCACATCACTCTTATAGACTCAGCAGTGCTACGCTTGCTAGCACCATGACTGAAAGAGGCTTGGGGGTCATGACTGACCACAAGATGAACATGAGCCACCAATGCAATGCTGCTGCCAGCAAAGGAAACAAAACTGTGGCTTGCATCCACCAATGAATCTCAAGCAAGACCCAGGAAGTCATCCTCCCTCTTTACTCGGCCTTGATGAAGCCATAGCTGGAATACTGTATCCAATTCTGGGCTCCTCAATTCATAAAGCATGGGGAGAAGCTTGAGAGGGTGCACAGGAAAGCCACACACATGATTAGAGAACAAGAGAGCAGGCCTTATGAGGAGAGGCTAAGAGCCATAGGACTCTTCTGCCTGGAAAAGCGTAGGCTCAGCAGTGACTTGGTGGTAGCCTATAAGTATATAAGGAGTGTGCATCAGGAAATGGGAGAATGTCTGTTCACCAGGGCACCCTAAGGGAAGACAAGGTCCAACAGTCACAAACTCCTGGAAGATTGTTTTAGGTTGAGCATAAGGAAAAAACTTCTTTACTGTCTGAGTCTCCAGGGCCTAGAATGACTTCCCTCAGAGGTGGTGCAAGCACCTCCTCCGGACACTTGCAAGAAACACCTGGATGCCTATCTTGCTTGGTTCACCTGACCCCAGCTGGCTTCCTTCCCCTTGGGCAGGGGGCTGGACAAAATGATCTTGCAAGGTCCCTTCCAACCCTAATGTCTATGAAATCTATTAAATTTATGACCATATCTCTGCAGACCATTATTTTTGGGAAGAGATTTCTGCAAAAATTAATTTGCTAAGCCCCTGCAGTATCCATCTTATTGTTTCTTATCAGATTTGCCTACCCATGGTGCCTATACAATACTTGTTAATATTTAGGCATCTGGGAAATTGTGACTTGTAATGAGCTCACTTCATGGCCTTGGGCCCAGCCAGACTCAGTCAAGCAATCAGGCAATACGTTCTCTGAGGCTGCTGGAAATTTTGACCACAATTTGTTCAGATCCATGCCCTGGGCCTAACCAGTCCCAACTGAATGATCCCCTGATACTGTAGGAAACAGTCCTCATCTGCTCCAGCCTTTAAAAGCAAACTAAAGACAATATTAATGTCTGGACACCTCTGCAGTTCCTTGACTTGTTTTATCTGAAACTCTGGCTTAGACCTCCAGCTTACCTTGACACCAGCTCTGAGTTCCAACTTACCTTGACTCTTGCCTGATGTTTTGCTTGCCCTGGCTCCAGCTTAGATTCCTGGCATACCTTGAACTCCAGATTGAATTTGTGGCTTACCTTGACTTTGGTTTAAGCTCCTGACTTACCTGGAACTCTGAGTTCAACTCCAGGCTTACTGCAACCCTGTTGACCCAGTTTTTGGATTTTGCCAAATTAACCAGATGACCTCCCTGACCACCCACGCCTTGATCCCTAACATGACTGCTGTTTTTTATGCTAATTCTATCTGAATACCTTATTTCTTCAAGAAATAAGGTTTATCAATCTGTTACAAGGAATATTACAGTCTGTTTACAGGTTGGGAACAAAATCAAACCTGTCACTGGTAGTTAAGCTCTATCATAGCCTACTCCATCAATTTCTTTGGCCTCCCAATCAGACTGAAATTAAGCCAGATCTCTTCAAAGAGAATATCCAATTTTATTTTCATTTTTAGACTGTGAATTCATCTAAGTTATTTGTCTTGTAAAAAGATCCTCCCTTCAGCTCTACTTCCACTGCCTTCAATTGCTGCCACTTTGAAGGTTGCGGAAAGAGGACAAAGCCAAATTAAAACCAGAGGTGAAAGAAATGCTATTTCCTCTTCTTTACCACTTATCTCACAGTGTGTGGAGGAAGACCAGTGACTCTTACCTTGTGGATCTCCCCGCACCCCCTCAATTTTTTTTTCAATACTTGTGTCTTATCCTATATCTTCGCTATAAAATAAATAGTGCAGGATTGTCTTTTCACCGTGTATCTCTATGATGGCTATACCAGAAGTCCTGAACCCTGACTGAGGCCTCTATGTCTTTCCACAATGCAAAAAAATAAAATAAAAACCTCAAGAATATCATGTAA
Organism: Gavialis gangeticus; assembly: GCF_001723915.1. Classification (NCBI taxonomy): domain Eukaryota; kingdom Metazoa; phylum Chordata; order Crocodylia; family Gavialidae; genus Gavialis; species Gavialis gangeticus. The sequence goes on along the minus strand of NW_017729026.1, from coordinate 45,249,667 downwards.
CTCATTGAATGCATTTTACAAACCATTACTATTGTATTCAGTAATTAAAATTAATGATGTAACTATGTTAATTCATGCCTGTAGATCTTTATAGACATAGATTATAACCCTAATTATTAGTGTCATTTCTAATGAGGGAATTCTTTCATCTTCAGTAATTCTTTATATCAAATGACATTTCAATGTTAAAACTTGCAGGTTGTATTTTTGGAGTTGTTCAATAAATCAAGTCATGTTAACATAAATAATCAATTTAGTATTGGAATAGGAGTTTGGGAAACCTGGCTTCTAATCACTCCTTGTTAAAAAGGTTTGTGGAATATAATATAACTTTATTGAAGTTATTTTAATGGAAGCAATTTAAAAAACTTATGGTACTTAATAGAGAATTATACAACTGGTACAGCATTATTTCGGTTGACTTAAAAATTCTATAGAAAATTACTATTAAATTTTATAGGTCTTCTTCATAGGGCTGACTAACAAACTGATTGATGATAAACCCAGGCAAGTTATTTAGGTCCAAATCTACAAATGAAGTAAGGCATATGAACACCTAACTTCTCAGCACCTAACCTTTTAGCTCCTTGGTTTTTGTGTTGAAACAATAAAGGATAAGACTTAGGCATCTCAAATAGGATCCATAACAGCCAGTATAAGCACACCAAGCATAAAACTGCCTCAGCTTGTCAATAGGAAATACTGAAAACCAGGGACTGACCTGCTAGAAATACTCAGATCAAGCCCTACTTGTGACATAGGTGGAGGAAAGCCAACTATGGTGGAGGAAAGTTGTTGATCCTGATGGAACCAAAACATGATGCAGATATCTAGATGCTTTTTTGTTGTTGGGAGTGAGTAACTGTATATTTCCCTGACCTA
>NW_017729026.1:45239908-45243785 GCF_001723915.1 Gavialis gangeticus | reverse complement strand
AGATCAAGCCCTACTTGTGACATAGGTGGAGGAAAGCCAACTATGGTGGAGGAAAGTTGTTGATCCTGATGGAACCAAAACATGATGCAGATATCTAGATGCTTTTTTGTTGTTGGGAGTGAGTAAATGTATATTTCCCTGACCTAGAAGCTGAAGAATTGGCATCAAAATGAGGCAGGGTAAACACCCCCCTCCTAAACATCACCAAAGGTCCATGTCTTCAGGTCAGATCCAAAGGCTCTGGAAACTGGATCCAGCCTGCTAGCTGTAGGTTGCTGACCCCTGCACTTGTCAGTTTATGGTCTCTATGTTCAGGATCTCATAATACAAGTTACTCTTTGTAATGTACATCCAGTCCATATATTGCCTCAGCAACCCAAACTATGCCCCTGTTTCTGTGCAGCAACACCTTATTGTAATGAGGATGGAATAGGGGGACTCAAATCCACTCTACCTCACCAAGTCCTTCCCCAGGGCCCTGCACATATATGAGAAATGATAGAATGGGCCTAATGTAACCCTCAACACCAAATACCCTGAGCCACTTCTGACCTCTTCCTACCTCTTCCCAATCTTTCTCTCTGGAACAGAGCCTCTCAATCCCATTCATGACACCAATTTATGTCCCAGTCACCAGTGGGAGGGTTCAGGATTGAGAGAGTGGTTGGGAGTAAAAAGGTAAAAAAGGTTTATTGACTTAACAAACACACAACTACACATAGGATAACAAGACAACAATGACAGACAATAACAATTTGCGTCGGCAATTTATCGGCAGTTCCCTCTGATGCCTGACCTATGACAAGTTCCTCTTCTATAAAGCTTAGCAAAGTCAGGTGTCCCCGATTCACGCTGTCTGAGGGGTACCAGGAAGAACCCTGGTATTCAATTCTCAGGCTCCTTGAGATCCACGGGCTTACTGAATCTAGGTCAGCAGCTAATCTTTAAATGAGTATCTTCTCTCACTGTGCTGTGTCTTCCCTCTGTTGATTTCCAGATGTGCTAGCCAATTTACAACTTCTGAGCTACGCTGTTGATTCACAGCCACTTACACTCTTACACTACAAACTTTCCTTATGACTGACCAATAGCAGTACATACCTTTGCATTTTTCTGATAAGGTTAATTTTAACTGCATCACTACATACAAGGCTTTACTACTTTCAAGGCCTCACTACATACAGGACTCACTAATCTTTTACTTTAATTAAACTCTTAGCGGCAACATACAGCTCACAATACATGAACAAATGACAAGAAACACCTGGTCTAATCCTCACACAGCATTCAGCAAGCACCTTCATCACACAGACAACTCTCAGTTGTCACAGCCCCTGTTCACCGAGGTTTAAATAAAGTGTACCCATCACCATTTTGAAGCATGGGAACACTGATGCATAACATGCTGAAGTCTGCTAGAGTGCAGTAATTGCCACACTTCAGCAGACTCAGTTAATCAAGTCTGCATCAAAACATTGTAATTACAGCATGTCGGATCAGCCTTGCTGCTCGTGTATAGGAACCCACAGAGAGATGTCATGGTAATGTCCCTGTAGCAGGGCACTAAGGTGCCTGCTACTGGAAAAGCAGCAGTATGGGCTCAGATGCTGGTTGCTAGGGGCAACCAGGAGGCACTAAGGGCCCACACCTGGTGAGTCAGCTGACCGGAAGGGGTAGGGCTGACCACTATAAGACTTAGGCTGGAGGCTGTGAGTGGTCTCTCTCTCTCTCTCCCTCTCCCTCTCCTGGCAGATAGGAAAAAAGGAGTACTGCCTGAATGTAGGAAAGAGAAAAAGGCCTGCATGTATAAGCCTCTAGTTACATGGGTGAGAGGTGTGGCATGTTTTGGAGAACATTTAGCCAGGAGGTTTAACTTTGTGTTATAGCCCAGGTGCTTGTGTTATTGTTTGTTGTTGTTGTTACACCGGAGGACTGGGTGAGGGTATTAGGGGTTGGAGGAGGCCTCATAGGGGCTCCACGGTAGCATGGGGACCCCAGTGTCAGAGAGGGCACAACATTCAGGGGTGTATCGACCTCAGCCCCAGTGTGGGCAGTGCAAGAAGCCCCAGAGCGGGCAGTTGTGAGAAGCCCCAGAGTGGGTAGTTGCAAGAAGCCCCAAAAAGGGGACAAGCCAGAGAGTGCCAGTGGGGACTCAGGCTGCGAGACAAGCCAGAAAGTCTGTGGGGCATGGAGTGTGGAATCGACCAAACAACATCCGGTACATCTGCGAGGTTTGGGGCATGGTACAGGGTTGGTTGGACCCACGCATAGCCCATAAGGCTGAGGTGCACCAAGTCACCCAAGATAGAACTAAGACTGGGATACATCAGGGCACCGTGTCAGAGAGGACTAAGGGCAGCCTCCCTTAAACTTTGTTAACATCAAAGATGTGGCTGGCGAGATGGTGAGGGTGCTTTAACACCGACTTGGCATGGTAGGGGGCGCTAGGGGAGATCACGGCCACCTCTAGGACCGTGCACTGTCACAGTCCGCCATCAGTAACAGGTTTTACAATATTTTACTAAGTGTTTGGAAAAAATCCTCATCCAACTCCTTTTGGTTTGGTGATCTCTAGCAAACACCCACTGTCACACACCCTTGTTCTATCCACTGTACTTTGATCCAAAAACTTCCTGCTTCAAAGCATACATTAAAGCAGGTATGTGTCTTTTCCACAATAGGTAATATTGACTCCTTTTTTGCCCTACCTATCTTTCCTGAACAAGTTATATCCAACCATGATAATATTCCAGTCATGCAAACTATTCCACTATCTCATATACCCCAATTAAACCACAGTACTGTAACTGTATGAAGACTTCCACTTTTTCCTGCTCATTCCTCATGCTTCTTGCATTAGTATATAAAAATCCTAGATGACTAGTCAATTGTCCAGAACACTGTTAAAACTCCCACTATTATCTCTTCTTTCTTAGGTTTTATCTGTGTTACCTAGGTCTATGTTTGATGTTGAGGAAGTCTTCCCAAAACATAACCTTAAACTTTTCCAGAACTTATTTATGGCATTTATAAAAGGAAGGTAGTATTTATAAATCTTCATGTAGGACCCTGAGGTTTAATAAAGAAATGCACTATATTGGTATTGACAGAAAGATAAATAAGGAAGTGTACAAACAAAGGGTGGGTCTACATGAGATGCTTTACTGTGTGTGAAAGAGTAAAGAGCGACATGGCAAAAAGAGCCAGAGAATGCCGCTTCAGGAGTGATTACCATATAAGTATAGAAGCTCCAGGAAAAACAAAAAGAGAAGAGATGGGAGTTTCGGAGAAAAAAAAAAAGGAAGAGTGTCTGGAGGAGAAAGTGAGGGAGAGGAAAGATTCCCAGGAGGTAGGAGACTTGCTTCAGGATTTTTCTCAATGCTGGTGAGAGCGGAGCTCAGAAAGGGAGGGGCAGATCCCTGAAGAAGCACCGGAGACACAGCCGCACTGAAAAGTAAACAAACAAACAAACAAACAAGGGAAGAGTGGCGCACACAAGATAAAAGGTACATACTCACGATAACAGCAATAAAGAGAAGGAATACAACAGGGCTTGAAGAGAAATTTCTGTCTCAAAGAAAAGAAATAAATGGACGAACCAGAGTTAAAGGGACTTTGTTTACTAACACCAAGTTCAGCCCGACCAAACTGATAATAGTTAAGTAAAAATAATATATAGCTAGAATTACAAAGTTGATATAACTGGTACTAAAAAAAAAAAAAAGGATAAATGCACCACTTCTGTTTAAGGATAAAAGAAAGTTTGTATAGTGTTATAAAAAATAAAGACATAGTTAATCTGCATTGATACTGAATATATATAATATATATATATATTCAGTATCATATATATATATATTATATATATATATATATA
>NW_017729026.1:45230187-45239771 GCF_001723915.1 Gavialis gangeticus | reverse complement strand
TATATATATATATATATATATATAATATATATATATATATTATCAGTATAATATATATATATATATATATATATTCAGTATCAATGCAGATTAACTGTGTCTTTATATATATATATCAGCAAGTGTTTGTGAATAGTCAAGTGAAGTTTTCCTCTATAATACTGAGACTCCTAATAGAGGCACCCCAAAAAAATTAAAAAAATAAATATATATAACTCTCCCGAAGAGTAAGATCATAAAGGAGAACCTATTATAATAACATCCAAAACGTGGCAGATAGAGTTGCTTTTAGTGCTTACGTCCATTTACACACCTTAAAGGTGGAACAGAATCTGGCCCTGAATGCTTAATTTTGAAGTCTACAGGTTAATTGACGGAATCACTTCTGAATAGGAACTTCAAAAATCAATGTTAATTTACATTGATTGCTCTTGAACTGTCTGTCCTGAACCTGTCTGTTTAAAGGTTTACTCCATCCATTGTTTATTCATCTGAAACACTTTGTGACAATCATAAAAGCTTAATTGCAATGTGTATCTATATTTTTAAATGACAGGTTATTCTTGTACTGCCACTTTCTTCTACTTATTCCTTAAACTTCTTCTATTGATGAGCTGTATTTTGCGATTGAATATTTAAAATTGCCAAGTATTTTGTGAGTGTGTGCACAGATAACTTGTACAAATCTCTTGCTATACCACAAACATGAATTTAATAGCAGTTTTCCAGGCCTGGCATTCCTTCAAAATGTCTTCTGCTAAAGGCTGATGACAATACAGCTAAAGGAATGTACCTGAATTTAGTGGTTTAATTATGCTTTTTTCATAACCTGTCACTGCACTTGTCATTTGGTTTTTACATGTCTTAATGATCACTTTTTTAGAGAAGCATTTCTGTCACCCTCTGTAACTCAAAGTACTTCTGTTGCAGGGAATCCCAGACTCCATCTCTGCTCTTCCACCCACCCTGGTTAGTTTCTGTGCAAACTCACTCAGAGTCACTAGCCTTTTGACTGAACAACTGTTTAGACAATACATATCGATCAGTCTGTTGTAGTTTGCCCCATAAAGATACTTGAGCTAGCTTTATTTTAATTCCTTCTGGTACAAGTTTAGCTTAGTCAAGATGGAGCTCAGATTGGGGTGATTTATCTAGTCAAGATTCTAGAGGGTATAAATCTCCAATTACAGAATAGATATCCCAATACTCAGGAGAGGCTTCAATACAGCATGAAGTGTGAATATTCCAAAATTATAAGAACAATGCAAATTGCAATTATGCTAATAGTGCAAAGCGCAATAGTTAAAAAACTGATGTTCACAAAAAAGAATAGAATTCAAAATCTGACAGATACAGCCCTGATCTGGCATAACCACCAACCATTTCCTTTTCCTTTATTTACTAAATTATATATTTTTTCATAATTGTAACATAAAATAAATCCTAACAAAGTGTTATTCATATAAAAGTGTTAATGGTGATTAATGATCTAATATAATGTAATACTATTTAATAAACAAGGTTTTGATTATAGACTGAAAACCTCAGGGTGGATTCCTATAGGATATGCAGCTCTATTGCAGAAATTAGGTCAGGCTGGGTTTATTTTCATCAAAAACTTTCTTTCTAAAAAATGCCTTGGGCCAGATTTTCCTTTACCTGTACTAAGCACCAGCATATTCTATAAATACATTTTTCACCTTTAGTGGAAAGAAACCAGAGGTTAATAGAATGAAAGAATCATAGAAAATTAGGGTTGGAAGGGGCCTTGGGAGGTCATCTAGTCCAACCTCCTGCTCCAAGCAGGACGATCCCCAACTAGATCATTCAAGCCAGGGCTTTGTTAAACCAGGCCTTAAAAACCTCCAAGGATGGAGATTCCACCACTTCTCTATGTAACCTGTTCCAGTGCTTCACCAATCTCCTCCAATATTCTAATGAATGTTCCTTGAATGGTTTTATTTTAAATTTCTTTGTTTCACTGAAACTTTTGGAGCTGAATTGAACTAGATTTCTTGTGGACTTGGAAAGTGTCAATTAGCTGGGTTTTACATCCTTGCAAAAACAAAAGGAGCAAAAAGAAGGAATCCTTTCCCTTCCCACTGAGGAATGATGTTTAACATTTAACACTGACCTGTTGCTTCTTGATCTTAGTTTATAGTCTAACAAGCCTGCTTTTTTTTTTACAAGTCATCTAAGCATCCTAAAAAAAACACATTTACTATAGCAAAATAACATTCAATGCATTCGGCTACAGCAATCACAACTTATGGTTGTTCTTTATAAATGTTTCCTTTCAAGCCTTGCGCTCTGTTTGATTGTGTATAATGAAACATATGGATGACTTCCTTTGCTTTGCTGACCAAAACAGTTGTTACATCTGAGAAGGTTCATACTGTGGTCATGCAGACACAGGCTTCTGGGGTTTTCTGCCATAGCCACACTTCAGCAGTTTAGGCCTAGGCCTAGGCCTCTTGAAAATGAACAAGTCTGGCAGCAGCACATAATCAACATTTCAGGATACACCTAGCAAACTGAGGCCCTCAGATGACTGAAGGGAAGGAAAAGATTGGCACTATTCCATCACTTTGGTACTTAAGTGATATTGAGTCAATTAAGTACAATCCTACTTCACCCCCTCAAGTTTCTGAAAAACTGCTAATGCAAAAAGTCAGTGGCCTTCTCCTAGCTCTTTCTTGGCCGCGTCTACATAAGACACTGACTGCACAGTAGCCTGATACTACTGTGCAGTAGCACTGCATGGCATAAACCATGACATGATGCTACCGCACAGTAGTATTAGGCTACTAGTAGTATTAGCAGTAGTGTTGCAAAAAAGGCATTCATTGGTGCTACTGCACTGTAACTCAGGTTACTGTGTAGTCATTTAGAATTTGTTTTTACATGTACTAAATGATGGCACAATGACTGGAACCTCATGTGATCATTGGGTCCAGCTCCCTTGCTCTGAGCAGAAAGACTGCTGGGGTCAAATAACCCCAGTAAGGTGTGCATCAAGTCATCTTTTGAAGATCACCAGGGTAGGTGCCTGCACCACACTGACTGGGAATCTCTTCCAGAGTCTGGTCACCTGAATCATGAAGTTTTTCCTTATATCCAGTCTGAAACTTTCTTCTAGCAGTTTATGACCATTGCTCCTGGTTTTCCCCTGGGGCACTTTGATGAATAGTTGTTTGCCTAGCCCCTGTTGCTTACCCCTGACATATTAGTAAGCTGCCACCAAATTCCCCCAAAGTCTTCCTTTTCCAGGTTGAACAGTTACATATCTGTCAGTCTTTCCTTGTATGGCCTGCTCTTTGGACCTCTAATCACATGAGTGGCTCTTCTCTGGACTCTCTCAAGCTTCTCCACATCCTTCTTGAAGTGCGGGGCCCAGAATGGGATGCAGTACTCCAGCTGCGGCCTCACCAGTGCCAAGTAGAGCAGGAGAATAACTTCTCGGTTTTGTTTGAGATGCATCATTTGATTCATGCCAGAGTATTGTTTGTTTTGCTTACTGTAGCATCATACTGCTGGCTTATATTTGTTTTATGGTCAGTTATGACCCCCAGGTCATAATGGATGTGGTGCTAGTTAGCATAGCACCACCAAGCCTGTAAGTTTGCTGTGGATTTTTCCTCCCCAGATGATGCACTTTACATTTCTCAGTGTTGAACTGCATCTGGTTCTTGTCCGCCCATCTAACTAATCTGTCTAGATCTGCCTGGATCATCAGCCTACCCTGATGCGTGACCACACTTCCCCACAACTTAGTGGGGAAGTGTGGTCATGCCCCACACTTAGCCATTGGTGAACTTTGACCGTATGCTTCTCACCCCCATATCCAGATCATTGATGAAGATGTTGAAAAACACTGGTCTAAGTATTGAACCCAGGGGACCCCACTGGCTACCTTCCACCAGGTTGGCACAGATCTGTCTATTAGTACTCTCTGGGCCCAACCCCACAGCCAGTTTCCCACCTACCTGACCATTAAATTGTTGAGCTCATAGTCACTTAGTTTTATCTTGAGAGCCTCATGGGCTCCCAAGTCACAGGCCTTCCTAAAGTCCAAGTAAATGACATTGACCTCATCTCCCTTATCCAGGTGGTGACTAACCTGGTTGTAGAAGGAGATGAGGTTAGTCAGATGTGACCTACCCATGAAAAAATCATTCTGGCTGTCATTCAGAATTTTGTTTTCTACTAGCTTATCACATATGGACTCCTTGAGAAATTTTTCAAGGATTTTTCCTAGGATTGAGGTCAGGCTGATCAATATATAGTTCTCTGAGTCCTCTCTCCACCCCTTCTTGAAGATAAGCACAACATTGTTCCTCTTCCAGTCTTCTGGGACCTCTCCTGAGTGCCATGAATTCTCAAAGAGGTTCACCAGTGGTCCTGCAATGACTTCAGCTAGTTCATTCAGCACTCTCACGTGGAGTTCATCCAGTCCTGTTGACATATAGCTATCCAGCATCTCTAGCTGTTCTTTCACCAGCTCTACATTGACTGTTCGTAACTGATCATCCCTACTGTGACTATTCTGTGTCATATTTGCATTCAGCAGGCTATCACTCTTAGACTGGTGGAATACAGATGCACAGTACTCATTCAGGAGTTTACTTTCCTCCTTGGTGTCAGTGATCAGATGTCCAGATGCATTGAGCAGTGGTCCCACATTTCCACTGGTTTTCCTCCTGTTACCTGCGTACCTATAGAAGGATTTCTTATTGTCTGTGATTTCAGTTGCTAACCTGAATTTGGTCACCACCTTTGCTTTTGTAATCTGCCCCCTACAGGTGTGGGCCAATCTTTTGTAGTTCTTGGGGCCTATTCCTAGCTTCCATCATTGGTAAGCCTCATTTTTCTTTTTCAGAAGATCTGCAACTTCCCTATTGAGTCAAGATGGCTTCCCAGCCCTTGTGCCACCTTTTCTGTGTACAGGTATGGACAACTTCTGTGCACTGAGGATTGTGTCCTTGAGGAACTACAACTCTTCATCCACACTCTTTCCCTGCAATCCATGATCCTGTAGGGCATTAATCACTGAAGTCCTTAGCTTATTGAAGTCGGATTTTTTGAAGTCAAGAATCTGTACTTTATGCCAGATTTCCCAGTCCTACAATGGACTGTCACCTCTATCATCAGATCAATCACCAGGTCACCCCCCTTGGCCAAAACTAAATCTAGGAGCACTTTTTCTCTGGTCAGCAGGTGTACTTCCTGAGACAGGTAGAGCTCATTGATACAAGTCAGAAATCTATTTGACCAGTCAGATCTTACCAAGTGTTCTTCCCAGGAGATGTCTGGCTAGTTAAAGTCACCCATGATGATCATATCCCATGCTCTCAGAGCCTCTTCCAGTTTTCTGGAGAATTCCAGATCTAGCTCTTCATCTTGACTCAGAGGTCTGTAATATATTCCCACAGTTAGGTCCCTTTTGCTACATCCCCCCAGTATCTTGACCCAGAGGGTTTCAAGTCACCTTTCCTTAGTACCAATTTCACCTTCCAAGGAGGTGTACTGCTCCTTTACATATAGAGCTGCACCTCCACTCTTTTCCACTATGCAATCCCTCCTATGCAGGGTGTAGCCCTCTATAGTTACAGTCCAATCATGGGTAAAGTCCCACCAGGTCTATTCACTTGATTTCATAATACTATGATATCATATTCTCTGTTGGAAAACAGGAAAGCCAGTTCCTCCTGTTTGTTCCCCATGCTCCTGGCATTTGTGTACAGGCATTTAAGGCCTCTGCTGGAGATCCTTGGTTTCCTGTCACATTGAGGGAGCTCCATTCCCTCAGCTCCTGCTGTAATGTCCTTCCTGTCCTCTCCTGTTGTTATGGTTCTTTGTTTGTTGGCCCTTGGCCTTGCTCCACTCTCTCATTGTCCCCCTGTCCCCCCCGATCTCAGTTTGCAGCCCTGTCCAGGAGGTCCACCATCCTGGCCAAGAAAAGAGCCTTCCCCTTCACTATGAGGTGGATCCTGTCCTTCACAAAAAGCCTCTGTCTCTGAAGTGCATGCTGTAGTTAAGGAAGCCAAAACCCTCTCAGTAGCATCATTGGTGAAGACTTCGGTTCGCCTCTTCAATACATCTGTCTCTTCTAGGCATGCGGCCCACACTGGGAGGATGGAGGAGAAAACTACCTGTGCCCCCAACCCCTTACTCGCAGTCCCCAAAGCCCTGTACTCACTCATAACCCAGCCAGGATTGCTCTCAGCCACGTCATTTGTGCCCACATGGATGAGGAGCATGGGGTAGTGATCAGAGGGATGATTGAGTTTAGGAATTGTCTCTGCCATATCCCAGATACAGGCCGCTGGGAGGCAGTGGACATCATGGGCCATGGGGTCAGATCACTCCCTTTGTCCCTCTCAGGAGGGAGTCACCCACCCTCCCTCTCTTCTTAGGGGTGGCAGGTAGCTGCCTCCCCTCATCCAGAGCTGGTGATTCTGCTGACGTCTCTACTGGTGATGTGAGAGGTACGTACCTGTTACTCAGTTCCAAGGGAGGAGTGACCCTGGTATACTGTGTGTCTTGGGACCTGAGATGACTGTCTTCCAAACATTCCCTGGGTGGGACTTCCTGCTCCCCTGTCTCCACGTCTGTCCTGGCACACAGCAGTTTGGCATGGTTTGAGCCATCTTTTTTTCCAGGGGGGCGTTTCCTACCAGGAAACCCCAGTAGCAAGTTTTGTCCCAGCATAGCTAATTAGCAGCAGCATGCATGATTAAACATGCAACTCATGTGCTTTGTGACACCACACAGAGGTTTGCAGTGCAACAAACAACACATGTCTGTATGTCTGGATCCAGCCATGGAGTTTATGGTTACAGAAACAACAGTTTATGGTTGTAGAACAGCTGAGCAGGAATATTGGATGCCTAAATTCCACATAAGTTCCATTTTAGGCCCCTAAATCTTTTTTAGGATCTATCCATTAACAAAAACTAGACCCCAACCTTGCAAACAAACTCATTCACATACTTAACTTTACCACCCTAAATAACTCAAAACTCTTACTTGTGACTGATTCATAGGCTTTCTGTTTGTATGGGTGGCAGAGGCAAACTAAGCTCCAGTCACTAAATTCTCCAGTCTCTGGCTTTGCTCTCAAGCTCGAGAAGTGCTCCAGGGATTTTCTAAGGTGTTTCTTTCTCCTGTGCTCCAGTTCCTTGGAAACCATGTTCTACTGTTTCAACTATTATACTCAGCGGGCACGTCTGCATATGGCCTATGGAAGTACTAAATGACAGTGCAGTAACAGCCCGTACTGTGCTGTGCCAGCCATGCATGGTTATTTTTAGCTGCTACCTTGTTGTAGCAGTGCACCATAATGAGAGGGCATGTTGCTACAGTGACATAGCTGCGGTGTCCTGGTTTTTGCCTGTTGATGCTATGTTGCTGTAGTGAATCGCTACAGTGACATAGTATCATGTGTAGACGCACCCACTATTGCTTTTTTCTATTCAGCCTGAAGGAAGGGAGGCTACCAGATCAAACTTTAGCAAGGTTCTTGATTTCCTCTATAAGAAACATGTTTGCTGGCAACTAATAACTCCACTAAATTTAATGGCGGAGAAGCCAACTATCACCATTCAGTACAGCATTATTACATGCCGAGTAAAATAATTAAGGGACTCAAACCCAGTTCCTTTTATTTGTTTATTTAAAATACAATTTTAGGGCACATTATGTTGAGATAGATTCTTGGTGGTTATTCCAAAAACTTAGGTAGTGGCATCTGCTCATAATTCTCAGACTCCTATATAATCCTATTTTTTCAGAAGTGTAAACTGAATATTTGGGATTCAAAAAGGGAAACTGTGATGCCTTGATAAGTCTGATGATAGAGTATTGTATTTCAGCCTCTCCATAAGTTTCTCAGATATGCTTGGCATGCTTCAATACTGTAGGTAATGGCCTTATATCGATAGACAAGACAAGATTAATGAGCTAGAGGAAGATTAAAGTCAGGCTCAGTAAGAAACACATATCTGCAGCTTAAGTTATCTGGTAGCTCCACTGAGGATAGAAATATTACATAGTTTTCTTTCTTGGAGGCTGGATTAGAGTCAAATAATTCACACAGTACCTTCTGTGGAACAATACTAATGTACTGCCAAAAAAATCTTAGGTATGCAATACTTCTCTGCTAACTGAATTTCACTGTATGAGTTTTTTTTCCAAACAACTTTCTATAGGGCACATGGCAGATGCCTAAAAGCTTGTCCAACAGCTTTCCCAACTATACAGTAGGTCCAATAAAAGATATCACAAAACATGTCTTTATTCTTATTCATATTTGAGCAGCAACTTGAACAAATAGGGAAAACACACTTGTTGCTCATAGTGTTTATTCAGTCCTCCAACCAATTCAGATTTGCCCATGTTTATGCCTTTGTGGTGCTGTAGGCTGCTCAAAAAATTCTAGGAAAAGGTTATGGATTATAGCCCCCTAGATTTAAAATCTTTGTTACCTATGTAGTAATGCACATACTTCTGGTTTCAACCTCTGCCTATCTTTATAGGTGCACCAAGCTCACCTTTACCACAAAGAGCCTGAACAACTTTAGGAGCAACTACTAGTAAAAAAGTACAGTGTTCCTGCATATCCAGCTACCTTTGAACCAAAAAATCAGTTTTTTGTACACACCACACACTGGGAATCCTGCTCTTTACAGTAAAGAAGCTTTGCTGACAAAAAGATGCCTGCTCTGGTAATATAAAATGTACTGTGGCAATATAACATGTAGTTGGTATGGAACATCTAAACAGGAATCACAGACATAATACGTAAGTAGTCAAGCAACATATATTGAGTGCTTTGGATAGCCCTCTCCCACCACACTTCAGACTCATTTTACTCAGCAGAAGTACTGTTATGCACATAATTTCACAACTATTTGAAGAATCCTATCTTCCTGAGTTTTGCAGGTCATTACAAACCCATATCAAAAAATTTCAGTGCACCTTCATATGTCCCAAATGTTATAGATGCTCATAGATGCACGGATGGCTACCATAGAGGCAGAGAACTTGAAAATTAATTTCAACCAGCAAAGCTATACAGTATTATGACATCAAGTGAATAAGGGACAAAGAATGAGTAACTGACTGAAATGAGGTTAAGTTTAAAAGCGTATCTTAGTTCTTAACAATCTTTTGTCTCTTAGTTTCTAATTTTTAAATAGCTGGAAATTACTCATTTATTGCTGAGTGAGCCATTAGTCTATCCAGACTTAGAAGGTCCATTGGGTTAGCATTATTAATGCATACTGGAGTGATGGGCCTACTATTTACCTTTGACTTGCCATCTGGTAACCATTTATAGCTAGCTCAACTGGGAAAAGCCTCTAGCATAGACTTAAAATAATGCCTCCACAACATTAGCAAGCTCCCTTAACTACTCTGAGATAGCAATGAAGGGCTCTCGTACATGTGATGGAATTGCCCCTTTTAGTAGTTTAATTGCCATTTTTAATTATTTAATTGCATAACAGTGTACATGCTCAGCAGCACATTATGATTAAATTTCATAAAAGTATACACCTTCAGCAGTATATTTCGATTTATAT
>NW_017729026.1:45218696-45225187 GCF_001723915.1 Gavialis gangeticus | reverse complement strand
ATTGCCCCTTTTAGTAGTTTAATTGCCATTTTTAATTATTTAATTGCATAACAGTGTACATGCTCAGCAGCACATTACGATTAAATTTCATAAAAGTATACACCTTCAGCAGTATATTTCGATTTATATGACTTTTTTACATAGCAAACTAAAACATATCCCATGTATTTTAGTTTGCCATGCAACAAATTAGTGATATTCATCATGTGTACAAGGGCCCACAGAGTTTTAAAAAAAATGAGAGTTTGGAGTAGGGTGGGGGAGAAGAGAGGGAGTGATTGATGTAGTATAAATGTTACTAAGACCTCTTCTTTTGACAACTATGAAAAGTAAATATATTCCAAATCTTGCTGTTCCAAACTGATATACATTGTTCATTACTTGTATGTGGACTTTTATTACTTTTTGTGTATGGATTCAAGGGGAAAAAAAAACTCATAAGTGCATTTTGCTCCTGTATATTATCATTCTGTCATTTTAACATACTTCTAAGAATGATTTTTCAAAGTTCATAAAATGACATTATAATAATGCCCAAGCCCAATAAAACAGAGATATTTATGCAAACAGGCATTAGTAGGAAAAAAAAGTTCTATCTATATGTTGAACTGGATTGCCAATTTTTTCTCTTGCTACAACACGCAAAGAAAGCACATTGAATAGGAAATTTCTGCACAAAAAACAAGCTATTTTCCCTGAAGATATTGTTGGAATGTATAATAGCCCAGGCTAGCAGCACTTCTTATTAAGATTGTCTGGTGCTTCCCATTAAAAAAAACTCTGTTTTCAGGTGTTTCTAACTTGCCTAACGTTAACTACTTGGGATGACATTTTCCCTACTAATGCCGACTTTTAGAAAAGTTCAGCAAAAGCGGGTCAGCTATTTCAAAAAGTGATGAGAAAGGAAATGTGTTTTACATGTGTTAAAATAAAAACTGGTGACACTTCTTTGAAAAGCTCCAGCACCTATATGCTTTAGGCAAAGACTTGCGATTTTTAGTAGAATGTGACTTTTATCAGGTATGTGCTTTTTCCTATCCCTATGAAAATCTAAATTCAACTAAGGTAAGTCTCTGGGGGAAATAAAAGTCACTGTTCCTACACATCTGTAGAAACTTCTTAGGTTTTTAGCAGGTACATTCCACAGTGATTCTGTCTACACTAGGCTTGCTCTAATGCAAGGCTAAATAGGACTTTCTCTACAATTGGACTGTTGCATGCTATGCCAAATCCAACCCATGAAACAAGGCCACCTAAGCCAAGCATCTGAACTAAAGTAGAGTGGCTAACTGTTTGGGGTTCTCATTGACCCCAGTACTCTTTCCTGCCGTGGCAAGGGGTTGGACTAGATGATCCGCTCAGGTCCCTTCCAACCCTAGAAACTATGAAACTATGACCTTCATGATATATCCAGAAGCAAGCTAATTAATCATGTATATAGCAGACAAGAGTCAGACTTGTCAGAGATGTATGTAATGAGCAGGTAATGAAAGAGCAAGCGAGGGAAAACAGGCTGAAACTGGAATAAGAGGTAGGCAGAGGGAATCCGAAAGAGGAATGAGATGATGTGAACTTGATTGCACTTGAGGTGAGCATGACTGAAGTCAGAGGACAAAGGCAGAGTGGCAACAGGAACAGATGGTAATCCTGAAAGTGAATGAAGATGGGGAATGTGGATAAGGAAAGGACAACTGCTGTCCAGATTAAGGTATAAGGCACATTGGAGAAGCCAGGAAGAGGTTTTGATGATGACTAACCTGGCAAGAAAATAGCATGAAGGCTGCCTATACACTGTTTTTACCCAATAAGTAGTTGAATAAAAAGTGTAGTCATTTACTCCTGTTTAGCCATTCTTCTGACCCTATATATCTAGGTCCTTCTACTACATCAGTCATTTTCCTGAACCCCTTATTCAAGGAACTAATCATACCTTCAGCATCATACAGAGCCATTACAGAAAACCTGAGAGTCAAGAGGCATGAAACTATCCAGCCAAAAGGAAAGTCCTAGAAGTAAAAAAATCTTGCAAAACATTGGACACCTAAAAGACATATTTTTAGAGACTGCTGTAACTCTGAATTGAAGATTGTGAGAGATTTCACAAGGATCTATCAAAGTTAAAGCTACAGAAGTCTTTATAGCTCATCTTCAATGTCTTCATCAATGATCCGGAAGATGGGATGGAATGCACCTTTCACCCAGTTTGTGGATGACACCAAGCTCAGGACTGTATTAGGTACACTGGAGGGTAGGGCTAGGATTCAGAAAGACCTAAACAAATTGGAGGATTGAACCAAAAGAAATCTCATGCAGTTCAATAAGGACAAGTGCAAAGTCCTGCACTTAGGATGGAACAATCCCATGCACCAGCACAGCCTGTGGACTGACAGGCTATGCAGCAACTCTGCAGAAAAGGACCTGGGGATTTCAGTGGGCAATAAGCCAAATATGAGCCAACAGTGTGCCTTTGTTGCAAAGAAAGCTAACAGCATGTTGGGCTGCATTAGTAGGAGCATTGCTAGCAAATCAAGGGAAGTGTTTATTCCTCTCTGTTCAGCGATGGTGAGGCCACATCTGGAGTATTGTGTCCAGTTTTAGGGCCCCCACTCCAGAAAGGATGCAGACAAATTAGAGAGTCCAGCACAGGACAATGAAAATGGTTAGGGGGCTGGGGCACATGACTTCTGAGGAGAGGCTGAGGGAACTGGGCTTACTGAGTATGGAGAAGAGAAGACTGAGGTGTGATTTAATTTCAGGCTTCAAGTACCTGAAGGGTAATTCAAAAGAGAATAGAGCTAGACTGTTTTCACTGGTAGAAGGTAACAGGACAAGGACCATTAATTTCAAGTCGCAACAACGGAAGTTTAAGTTAGATATTAAGAAAAAACTCTCTCACTGGGAAAGTAGTAAAGTACTGGAACAGGCTACGCAGAGAGGTGGTAGAATCTCCATCCTTGGAGGTTTTTAAGGCCCAGCTAGATTATCCCAGCTTTGGCTCGGATAATCTAGTTGGGGATGGTCCTGCTTTTAACAGGGGGTTGGACTAGATGACCTCCTAATGTCCCTTCCAGCCCTAATTTTCTATGATTCTTTGACCTTTCCATGGCACAATGTCTGATAACATCTAGTTGTGAAAACTCAGCCCAGCCCTAAGGCTGTATCACTACAAACTGCTGCAGGAAGCGGGATCCAAAACCCAATTTCCAGGGGTACAATTAAATTAAAAATGAGGAAGGCTAAAGGGATGGAAAACAAGCTACTGATTGAATTTCATAAAGAAAACCACACAAAGCCTCAACTATAGGCTTTGTTGAATCTATGGGGAGCTGTGGGAGTGGTGTTGTGCCTGCTGACACTTAAAAAAGAAGTGGATGAGAACTTCACTATAAATTATTAATACTTAAGGGTTTCAAAAACTACCTCATTTAAACAAAGGGATCCTAGAACTTCAGAGTAGAGATCCAGTTAACAACAAGAATCTAAGAAAAATCATTATTTTTTAATACTTGACTTAAGGAATAATGTGCATACTGCAACTAGAAGACAAAAAGACACATCTGTATTCCTTTACTCGCATTTTTTCCAGACAAGTAATCCTTATCTTGTATCTGACTGCATAGTAGTAAGTAAAGAGATGAAACCTATTTGTTTAGGAATTCAAAATGAACTACGATGTATAATGCTAGAAACATTTAATATTTCAAAGTTGATATAAAAATCGCCAAGAATCAGTACAATGCCTTCATTTTATTTCCACTGACATGATTTCATTAAGCTGTTCTTGGTTGTTTATCATGAGGTTGGTTTGAATGGTTACCATTATTGAAAGTTCAGATAACAATAATGAAAGGAAGATGTAGGAGTGTGAAATATATACTGTTGCATGAAAAATTGTAGTACTGTTCCTGCCGGAAATCAAAGGGCTTTAGGCCCATATGCCACATCCAGACATGCAGGCACTTGCAGTTTGTGGCACTGCAAACCTCTTCTGGGTATGCAATTTGTGGTACTGCAAACATTAAAATGTGTCCCACGCTGCAAATTTGCAGCATGGGGGCAAATTTTGCTACCAGGAAATCCCGGTACCAAAATAAAATGGCAAGAAAAAAGCAGCATGGAGCATGTGACAGGAGCATGCAACAGCAGACATAGAGGTTTGGTCCTCCAGGGAGATACCTGGCTGCTGGCCAGAGTATCTCCACTCCTTTAGTTGTGCCCCAGCTCCTCCAGCATGCCAGGAGCTAGGAGCAGTGGAGAAAAGGCAGTTTGCCCAAAGTGCAGCAATTTGTCCCACACCAAAATGCACATGCAGTGGCATGCACTGCAGCAAAAAGTAGCAGTGCAAATTTGTGCCACTACTATTTCTGCTGCTGCAAGTGCATGCCTCTGAATGTGAGGATGCACTCATGTTGGGCTTCATAATAAACCAATAAATTAAGCATTTTTGAACAACAAATCTTGAATCTTTTTTAAGTGATTTGTGTGTATGCAGTGATGTATTGATATATTTGCTGTCTTACTAAAAAGTAGTAATACAGTACATAGGAGTTGCTCACACCACAGTTGTAAGCCACTGCAGACTTGAAATTTTCATTTAAAGAAAGTTTTCCACTTTTGCTGCTTTGTTGAGTATTATTTTAGTACAGTAAGAATCTAGCTTTATACTGTCAAGTAAGGAAATAAATAATCTCACTCTACAAGCTTGACTGCTTAAGAGCATAAATAGTGCCATACTGCATCCAACCCATGATCCATCTAGCCCAGTATCCTGTCTCCA
The DNA here is from genome assembly GCF_001723915.1 of Gavialis gangeticus. Classification (NCBI taxonomy): domain Eukaryota; kingdom Metazoa; phylum Chordata; order Crocodylia; family Gavialidae; genus Gavialis; species Gavialis gangeticus. Next base: position 45,220,410 of record NW_017729026.1, on the reverse strand, counting down.
ACAGCAACAGGATACCTTTAGAATAGTGCATCATATGTATCAGGTCTCACGAGCTGGATCCACTCTGTGGGGCTTCTCATGGGCCAGATACAGCCATGGGGCTTCCCACAGGCCAGACAACCTGCGAGCTGTGGCAGTGGTGTTAATCCCAGCAGCTTCCAGAGTGGCTGTTTCAGTGTGACTCTGGAATCCAGAAAATTAACACAACTGTTGCTTGCCCCCACCTTTCCCCTGCTGGCAACAATAGTTCCCAGGGGCAACCAAAATCCAGTTTTCCATGAAAGATGACAATGTATGTGGCAGGAGGGGCAGGGGAAGGGGAGTGGCAAGCAGCATTAGCTATGTGGGGTCTAGAGCTGCACCAAAATATTGGGGATAAACACTGCCACAGGGGCTCTACATGGGTCAAATCCAGCCTGCAGAGGTAGTTGAGAAGTGCACAGGCCAGATGATCCACCTCTATGGGCTAGATGGATGTATTTGACACCCCTCCTTAAAGAAGGAGAGCATATAAACAGCGATCTCCCCTTAGGTAGTGATCCATCCTCTGTCATACCCTCCCTGCTCATTATTATTTGGTGAATTATTCATGTAAAATCAAAGTTTTCTAAAATGACAACTCATTTTTAGCGCTTCTCTTTTTGAGTATTCAGCATGGAATCTTGGCCCCCATTTTCAGAGACACACACAGATCTTACTGAAAGAGATTCAGTTGCTCAACACATATGAAATTCAAGTCCAGAAGTGTGTTAAACTATGCACTCAAACTCAGGTGTTACTTCTGAAAACAATAGCCTTACATTTGGCAGCTTTTGATACAGACATTTTTTTTCTTGTGATATATATTTGTGAGGGCAACATAGCCATATTCAATTCTCTATACATTTTTATTGTTCCAGTTTCTAGTTACTGTCCTCTAAGCAGTTAAGAGTCTTAGAGAGGTCAGTGTTTATGAGACACTAGTTTTGGTGCAGTTACTCTACTTTACCATACAGGGGTTGCAATCTGTACACCACAAATAAACAAATTAAAGTGCAAATAAAGGATTGCATTCTGGAGGCAGCATATAACCTACCGAGTAGATTGTGGTGTTAATGTAAGAAAACTCTAAAAGTGAGTGCAATATTTAAAAGGAAGAGAAGACCTTGTACTGGTGACATTATTGATCCATAACAAGAAAACACATATCCCTCTTAAGACATTAAGTACTGGAAGGATTTTCTTGTGTCTTCCTTTCTCTTCTCCAGTCTTCCCTTTCTGCAAATGTAGTCAGTGGAAATGTAATATACACACATATCATAACACTAAAAGTTCTTCAGAATGCCATGGTTAGCAGCAGCAAAAATTGTTCTGTCTGTACATCACTTCTGACTGAGGACAAGTGAACATTTTATACAGACATGTGGGGTGATGAGAAGAGATCCTGGTTTTCTCAGTTTAAAAATTGTAAATTCACTGATTTTTTTTTTAATTCTAATTCTCTGATTAAAACCCCTAAAATCCATGTTTTTCTGTGATTAAAATGAAATACCACTATATAGATACATAGATATAGGTATGAGTTGAACACAATGTTTTCTTGATATATTTATAATTTTAAAACAATTTGGAAGCCTACAAGTGCCTCAAACATTATAATAAATTCTAAATACCTAGATAATTTGGCATTTGATTTTCAATTTTTATCCTTTTGGATTTTTTTTTTTTTTTTTTT
>NW_017729026.1:45217972-45218528 GCF_001723915.1 Gavialis gangeticus | reverse complement strand
TTTTTTTTTTTTTTTTTTTTAAATCAGACCTCCCCCTGCCCCCTTCACCCACCAGGGTGTGGGTCCAGCTGTGGCTGTTCACACCCCCTAACCCTGCTTTGTGGGGCTGAGCAACCCTGATATACCAGTGACCTGCCCCTGCCGTTGCCTCTCACTCCCAATCCACAACCCCCATGGTGGCCCTCAATCCCAACCCACAAGCCCATGGGCCCTGCTGGTACATCTTATTCCTGACTTATAGCCTCCCCTGGCTCTGCTGGTACCCCTCACTCCTAACCTACAGCATCTACAGCCCTACCAGTGTTCCTCACTCCTAACCCACAGGCCCCTGGCCCTGCCAGCACCCATCACTCCTCACTCACAGCCCCTCATCCCTGCAGCCCTACTGGTGCCCCTCACTCCCAACCCACAACACCCCATCCCCCAGGTGCCCCTTACTCACAGCCCACAGCTATGATCCTGCCAGTGCCCCACACTCCTCAACCCACAGCTCCCGCATACCCTCAGGTGCCCCTCACTCATGACCTGCAGCCCCCTGCTCTCAGCACTGCTGGAA
>NW_017729026.1:45208566-45212972 GCF_001723915.1 Gavialis gangeticus | reverse complement strand
CTCCCCCAGCAGCACCCAAGCCCTAGCTACTGCCTGTGGAAAGCAACAGCACCTGTACCTGCAGTGGGAGCAGAGCGCGGAGCCTGGTTTCCCCTCCTCCACAGGCAGCACAGCTGGAGCAGAGCCCACGATAGGGGGCAGATGTGGGCTGCCGGCTGTTGGCTTAGGGTTCCCTGCCCTGATGCCCTCTCCTGGAGGCCTCTGTGGCCCAGTGGATGGGACCAAGCACAGGAGGCCAGAGTAGGGCAGGGAGGTTTGGTGCCACTGCAGGGAGTCCCATGGTGCCATGGTGAGGAGCCACCCAGCAGCAGCTACCCATGCAGCAGCAGCCTCAACTTCATGCTGCCACACCTGCTGCTGCCAGGCAGGCAGGCGCCACCTTGCCATGGTGGTGCAAGACTCATGTTGATGACCCCGAGCCTCCCCCCCCCACTTTGCCCTACCATACTAAATCCCACCTGCTGTACCATGGAGGACCCTGGGGAAGGGTAGTAGGGCAGACAGCCCCAAGCCTGCACAGGCAGTCCACATCTGCCCCCATCCAGTGCACAGATCTGGAGGGGCATGTGCTTTCCCATGTACCTCTGAGAGTGTGTGCAGTGGCAGGGAAGCCCCCTCCACCACCCCCCAGACAAGCTGCCCATGGCTCTGTCCCACCCCCTGCCTAGGATCTGCGCCATGTGTTCCTGCCCCAACCCCAAGCCCCAAGCACTGCCCTGGTTGGACAGTGCCCCCAGCCAACTCCCTCCCTCCCTCACTGTGAGGAACTCAGTTGCCCTCCCCACAACAGCTTACCTGCGAGGAGCTGTGGGAGCTGCTGTCCATGGTATCTGGCTGCAATGTGCATATGTGTATGCACATGTGCACAGGGCACCCCCATCTGATCACCCTCTTCCCACTCCCCCCCAACCCCTTGCAAGCTGCAACTCTGCCAGCCTGCAAAAGGAAAATCAGCCATTTCCAGTGTTTTTTCTCCTTTAAAAGAGAAAATCTGCATTTTTCCATGGCAAACAGAAAACCTGGATCCCTAGTGATGAGTCATGCACAGTGGAGAGGTGCAACCTGCTCATGGGACTCTAGCCAAACAAAAAAGCTTGGCTGTGTTCAGTAAAATGTGAACACCCCCTGCCAACCTCCCCTCCCCTCCCTTTTTTTAAATGAATCCGGAAATTTTATTTAATTATGCTTTATCAGTTTGATTGTTCCTCTCCCTTTTTCCTTGTATCATCATTGGTGCATTTGGAAAGAGGACATAAAATGTTGTTATTCTGATGGCTAATTTTTTAATACCCCTTTTGCACAGATATGAATAACTACTCGAGCAACACACTGTGAAATAAGGACCCCTTTTTATATCTAACTTGGAGCCAGACCATGCCTCTGGGCAGAAATGAGGACAGAAGAATGAAGTATACAGAAGCTCCTTGAGATGGTGGCTTGCACTTCTCTATCTACAGAATGAGGAAGCTCTTTGGACTCCAGAAGCATGTAAAATCACAGGAAGGCCAGGGTCACCTGAGTTAAGGCCCTAAAGGCCCTTGTGTTTATACACTACCTCCAGTTCCTGTAGGACTCCCCAGCCTCCTAAGCATGAGGGTGTATATGTCATACCTCCGGTAATAATGCACAATACATCAAAACTCAAAACAAAAAAAAAACAAAACAAAACAAAAAAGTCATTATAAACTGTTACTCAGTTTTGAAGAGCTTCAGTTGTCTTCAACCACCAGCAAATCAAGGCTCATACCTTGCTAAACTTAGTAAGAAGCATACTAACCAATCTCAGGCAAACCATTGTAATTGAGGATCAAGGTAAATTAAAATTAGAATAGTTTGGGCATGTCTGCACGTGCATTAATGTGCTGTTACTGTGCATCAAGTTTCATACATCTAATATAAGGTACTAACTGAATGTTCAGTAACTAGCTTTTGCTGTGATGCGCTAATACATAGTAGAATTAGACTACTGTGCATAAAGCACCTTGTGAAGATGCACCCTTTGGAAATAATATTTTAAGTACTTATTTAAAACTAGCTAGTTTTCCATCTACAATGACAAATTTCAGGGAGTCTTTACATGTCCCTCCCCCCCAGACACTTGACCCCCACTCACCCTTTGGGGCCAGCCATGTAAAGACTCCCTCCACCACCACCGCCTCCTCCTCCAGCCTCCATTGGAGGGGCTCCCTCCCCCTGCCTGCCTCTGCCTCGCAGTGGGGCTTCACCTCACCTCTTCTCCCCCTCCTCTCCACCACCTCTCCCTCCCTGCCAACCTTTATCAGGGCTAGGAGGCAGGGGGGCATCACCACTGTGACTCCCCCCCTTCCCTGCTGCCTGGCCCCCAACAACAGCTGCCACCATGACCCACACCTTCACCTCCCCCCACGCTGCCCCATGCTCATGCAGCCTCTCTCCCTGCCAGCTATTGTTGGGGCCCCCTTCCCACTCCCTTCCCCTGGCCCCCACAACAGCTGCCACTGTGACCCTGCCTTCACCTCCTGCCTTCCTGTTCCCCACCCTCATTCCCTGCCTACCACCTCATAGTTTCATATTTTCTAGGGTTGGAAGGGACCTGAACAGATCAAGTCTGATCCCCTGCCCTGGGCAATAATGAGTGCTGAGATCATAATGCCCCAGCCAGATATCTATCCAACCTCCACTTGAAGAGCCCCAAGGGGAGAACACCACCTCCCTTGGGAGCCCATTCTAGAGCCTGGCAGACCTAGCCATAAAATAATATCTCCTGATATCAAACCTGAACCTACTCCCAATCAATTTGTGCCCATTATTCCTTGCTATCCCAGGTGATGCCTGGAGGAACAGAGCCTCACCTATTTTCTGCTGGTCCCTCCTGGTGAATTTATAGACAGCCACCAGATCCCTTCTCAGTTTTCTCTTGTGGAGGCTGAATAGATTCAGGCCCGTTAGTTTATCTTTGTAGGTCCTGGCCTGTTTGCCCCTGACCATGTGAGTGGTCTTCCTCTGGACTCTCTCAAGGTTAGCCACATCTCTCTTGAAGTGTGGCGCCCAGAACTGGATGCAGTACTCCAACTGCGGCCTGATCAATGCCGCATAGAGGGGAAGGATCACCTCCCTGGAGCTGCTTGTGATGCATCTGTAGATGCATTACAAGGTGAGGTTAGCCTTACTGACCGCTTCCTCGTATTGGTGGCTCATGTCCATGCTGGAGTCAGCAATGACTCCAAGATCCCTTTCAGCCACTGTGCTGTTGAGAAGGGTGTTTCCCAGTCTATAGATATGTTGCAGGCTCTGCGTGGAGCAGCAGGACTTCTCTTCACCTGAGGTGGCGGCAGCTCCTCCCTCTCCCCAGTCTACCCACCTCTGCTTCCTCCTGCCTGTGGCAGCAGAGGCAGTGGTGCATGCCTCCATCTCCCCTGCATGCCCCCCTGCCTTCTCCCATGGAGAGGCAGGGCTTCCCTTTGTCTGAGGCAGTAAAGGCAGCAGCTCCCTCCCCTGTCCACCTGCCCTCCTCTGCAGGAGGTGGCAACAGCAGCTCTCTCCACCTGCCCACCCTTGCCCCTGCTTGTACCTCCACTTGCAGAGCAGTGGGGCCTCCCTCCACCTGAGGTGGCAGCTCTTCCCTCCCGCCCCCTTCCACCTCCTCCTCTGCCACCTCCCGTAGAGTAACAGAGCCCCAGCCAACCACCACTAGTCTTCTTGGGAGTGCACATACAGTTACTCAAAAGCATTATGGATAGACAGACACACAGACAGATACACAGGCTGGCATACTAAGTCCTTTATTATGTTAAAATTATAGCCTATAGCAAGTTATTGTAGCAAACTGTACGATTACATGTTCAATAATAATTCCTGCAGAGATTCAGTTCTATTGCTTAGGAGTTGAGATAAGTGTCCAATAGTAGTGTAATTTCCAGCACTTTTTTGGAGATTCCGCTTTCAATTATTGGCAATCAAAATAATGATTAAGCTATTTTCAAAATAATTGTTCTTAAATCATCAGTTGGCAGTTCCAGCTGCATTAATTAATGTAAACATATTGGCAACTGTTTTTCTACTGTTACTACCTGTTCTGTGCAACTCTGCCCCTTCTTTTCAGATATTGGTTTAAGTTAAAATACCTTCCATTAAGCATTAGACTTTCCTAACTCAGTTTCAGTCCTTCAAACTATGAAGTTCCCAATGCTTTCAAAGGCAAGTAAAGATTGTTTGCATCTCTCAGGTAAAAACTGAGTTGCAAAGGGGAAACACTAATATGCCTAATGTACATTCTGTAGCATATTGTATCTCGAGAGAATGTTAAAAAAGATGGCTTTAGTCAAATCAGATCATAGTTTTAAATATTCCATTGATGATTAAATTGGGTATAACAAATTAATTACATGAAATGAGTCAGAGGCACAGGCAGAATATGAAACCCCCCT
>NW_017729026.1:45198323-45208274 GCF_001723915.1 Gavialis gangeticus | reverse complement strand
AAAAAACCTCAAAGTCCTCTTCCACTTATAAGGGAATTGTAAGGTTTCCCTTCCCTCTCCCATATGAGCGAAAAGTTCAACTAAATCATGCCTTCCTTTCTGAAGTGATTTTACTGTCATAGCTAGAGATGGGGGCTGGGAAGGGAGGAGAGATTCCCAGAACCTTCAGAGAAGTTTGGAGGATGCCTGCTGAGAGAAAAGTAGTCTTGTTTAGTCATTATGGTCAACATTAAGGAGAATGAAAGGACTTTTATTTTCTTCTTTAAAAACAGTTTATTCAATGAAATAGGATGGAATAGTTAAACCATCAAGCAAACTGAAGTCTGATTTTTTTTTTCTTCCAACATCAAAATGACCTTCAATAATTTAATCAGCTGGTCTTTTAGTTACTGAAATTGTCATGACTTAAAGAACTGCAAGGGAGATGTCAGGGACCATTTTCCCTTTATTCTAAAGCTTTTTGTTGAATTTAAGTTTTGCTTTTTTTCATCATTGCAAATACTTTCTTGTCCAATGTTTCTCTTTCTTTAGAAAGAGGGGGCCAGCTCCATAATGACACAGAATAAGTCATTAAAACTTAAAAGACTCCAGAAGCTTTCAGTTGATATTTGGACATGTCTGTCATATCCTAGGTAATTGGGAAAATATGTTCTGTCAGTTGTCAGGCAGCAAGAGTTAGTCTAAAATGATACAGAAAGGACTTCTGCTATAGCAACTAATCTTCCTTGAAAACCCAGATAACATTGGACAAAACTTGTCCCTTAAAAATTGCTTTTATTGCAAACAGCAGAGTGCAGGGTCTTATCCAAAAAGAGGAGCCTCATGTCATACATTAAAAGGGAAAATATGAAATGTGTGCACTATACAGCAATTGCAATTAGATTTAATTTAATATCTCTCTTCCACATTCCTAAATATTCCTACATGCAAACAAGTAACTGCGTCACAGTCATTGGTTTCTTCAACTGTTGCATCATACAATGGATATTTATCTGTTTAAAAGGGAAAAATGTTCTGGGATGGATTGTTAACCTGTTACTCACAACTATAGGGTTGATAACGTTAACAAAAGATGTATTTCTGTATACAAAGCTTTGTTAAGGTTACAAAAATCACCAACTCAGGAAATAGCTAAAATACAGATTTAATGCAAAACGTAACTGTTCCCTGAGAGTATGTATGTATCTTGATGCAGCCAGCCCTTAAGACACACAAATTGAAGACCCAAGAAGAAAGAAAAGAAAAAACAAAAAGAAAGAATGAAATCAGTCCTGACAGGTATTACAAAGAAAATAATTTGAATCAAACTGTCAAGCTATAAAAATTCAAAATATACATACTAATTTATAGGTCTTTTCTTAAGTGGGTAATTTTTTGATCTACAAAAGCTACTGCTGCTACACGTATGAAGAGGAGGTGTACTTTTTCTGCCATAAGTGATAGCAAATTTGATAAATTGTATGTAATTTACAAAGACTAATAGCATTTAAAAAGGAAAGAGTGATTGCTGTAACTATTCATTTGACATACCAAGAGCATTGTACCATAATGCCAGATTGTAAACTCCTACTATGCAGTCAAGATGCCACGTAAGTTGTTGTTTAAACATTTTTATCCTCTATGACCCACGTATTTTTTTTTATATTATAAATTATTTAAATACATGCAGGACCCTAAACCATGAAAAGAGTCCATATGCTACTGCAATATGTTCAAAATACAGTAGACTGATATTTCTCGGGGCATTGTAGAATTTCTGCAAAAAAACAAAACAAAAACAAACAACCCCCCCCCCCAAAAACCAAGAATGATTTTAAGTGGGTAATAATTTTTATACACCTAGATTTTTTTTTGGAACAGTAAAAGTATTTTCCCAGATCCCTGTGAATTCAACAAAAGTCTTTATAATAACCACCTAAAACAGTATAAAAGATCTGGTTGAGGGGGAAGGTGGGAAAGAGACAGAGACACACAGAGCACTTTTCTCTCCCTTAACTTTTTACAGCCTTTATTAAGACTTTATTAAGAAAAAGGTGAAAGTACAAAAATGTATATCCCTTCCAGGGGCTGAGCATGAAACACTTCTCAGCAACAAAAGCACCACATGACCAAAGACTGAAACACCTTTCTACCCAGGCCCTTCATGGAGTACACATTTATAACTAGCTGTCCATCTCCCAGAGTGTCCTCTCAGTAGTCCAGCATGCCACAAACTAGTCTACATTTTGATGCAAAGTGAAGTATTGAAATTAAAATGTGACAAATGCCTGGTCCAAGAAACAGAAGAGTTGGAAGGCATTATCAGAGCCAGCCCCTGTAAGCCAGTTTCAGTAGCTTTCAAGAATAACCACCTTGGCTTGGTCTAGCAGGAAAGTGGCTAGGAAGATCATGTTCCCTTCGACTGCTCAGTACATGGTACAGGAATGTACTCAGTTTTGAAGTTCAAGTCCAGCATACCAAAGAAGTCGCTGAGCACAGCAAAGTGGCAGAGTCTCCTCCTTCACAGGAAGGGCAGGCTGCTGATGTGCCCACTTTAAGTGGCAGACAAAAGTACCTGTGGCCAGGCCCCATCCAGCAGCTGCCACTGAAGTTCACCAGTTCTTTTGGCAAGGGGGAGCTTATACAGGGTGTGCCAGTGCAGGTAGGTTTGCTATGGTTTTCCTACCACTAGGTGCAGCCTCCAAGTTGTGTCAGGGAGGGCAATGAAGGACACAGGCATGATACACTTTGACTGTCCACATTAATAGTGGCTTCCCAGACAAGATCTTGAAGCAGATCCCACCACTATTCTCATTGGATGCGAGAGGGGCAGCAATGAACCAGGTCCACCACTCTCATCACTGGAGAAAATAAGCAGTGATGGTGAGGAACAAAGGGCTGTCCAGCAAGCTGCCATTAGGAAGGGCTCATCATGCACAGACATGGTCTTCCAGGGCAGCAAGTGCATCTGCACAGAGGTCAGATTTCACTTCAGCCAAGAGGCCTAAAGCAAAGCAGACAGACTGGAGGCCAAGTCAGTCACTCATGGTTTTTGCTGAAGGTCAGGTGGACCAGGCTGAGTTGAGGAGGTGAGTCAGCTTGCTGTTGCATGAACAAGCCAAGCAAGCAAGGAGGTGAGACAAGTTCTCAGTCAAGCTTGAGATCCCACACCTGATACAGGTAAGCAAAGGCCAGCTGTCACCAGGAGAAGGGTTCACTAGCAAAGAGCAAGCACTGAAGGACTTGTAGGCAGAAAGCAGGCACCCTATTCACGAGGTAGATCAGACCTGGATCCCACTCACTGGTGGGTAGGTAAAGAGTAGCCTACTGGAACCAGTAGTACCTGTTTCAGAAGATGGAAACCTATGAGGAGTTTCTGAAGTATTTTGAGCAAGGTCATTGTCAGGTCAAGGAGGGCATCCCTGTGCTACAGAGTAGCACTGCCAGGTTGTTTATGAGCAGGACTTGGGCATAAGAGGAGAAACTTGAAGTTGCCAGTACCACTGCTGTAGTCCTACTTCAGCTTCCTCACTGAGGCCTTCCTAGTTCTTTAGTAGATAGGCTAGTGGGCCTAGGAAAACAATCACAACAACAGAAAAGGTCTTCAGGTCAGTCTGGAGGCTGAGCATCATCCCAGATGCCCAAGAGAGACGTGTTGCCTTTGGCCCAGTTGATACAGGCTGATGAGCAGAGATCAATGTTTTCTGTTCACTATGAAACAGTGTGGAAAACCATAGATATTCTCCTTTAAAAGGAGAAAAATGAGGGAAATGGCAGGTTTCCTGTTGCAGGCTGGAAGAGTTCCAGCCTAAAGGGACTGCAGGAACTTGGAGGAAGGCAATCAGGCAAGGGGCACCATGTACATGTGCACACATACATTCAGGTGCCAGCCAGGCAGCATAGACAGAAGCTCCTGCAGCTCTCTCCAGGTAAGTTCATGGGGGTGGAGGGAGGGCAGATTGAGGCCCCTCACAGTGAGAGAGGGAGGGAATGGGGCAGGGCTAGGGGAATTGCCCAGCCAGGGTGGTGCATGGGACCCAGGGCTAGGGAGGGAATGCACAGCCTCAGAGCCTGTCTGGGTCGTGGGACAGAGCCATGAGTGGCTCTTCAGGGGGAAGAGGGAGGACTGGCTCCCTGCCACTGTGCACACTCCCATGGAGGGGGTAATGGGGGGGGAACACAACCCCCAGATTTAGGCATGGGGCAAATGTGGGTTGCCTGCTATGGACTTGGGGCTCCCCACCTTGCTGCCTTCTCCTCAGAGGTCTCCATGGCCCTATGGGAGGACCCCAGTGTGAGGGTACAGCATGGTGGGAAGGCTTGGTGCTGCTGCCAGAAGCCCCACTCCAGTGGCAGTACTATGGTGAGATGTCCCTTCCCTATCCAGCAGCAGCAGGGGACATAACTGTACACCATTGTATCTGCTGCTGCCAGGTGGGCAGCTGGATCAGGGATTAAACATCATTCTTACTGCTCACAAAAATCATTAGATCATTAGCATACATTCCCAGCAGTTGGTGCTGTGGCTCTTGGGAGGGCCTCGCCCTTTAGACACAGCTGCAGTGCACAGAGCATTGGCTCCATGTACTGCACAGTAATATTCAGGCACATTAATTCTATGTGTAGACATGCCCTTTGTTACTTTAGGCAAATCCCTCTACTGCTTTGTGCTTTGCTTCTCCACAGGTACAGTGGCCCTAATGATCACCATCCTGTATTTATCTGCAATGGTAACTTCTGTTTAGGTCTGAGAGGAGCAACTTATTTTGTTTATTGCACTCCATAAAAATAAACAACTTCAGGCACATGGGATCAGGATTAATGGCACTTCTCCACCTGCCAGGAGCCTGGGCAACAAACAGGAGGAATTGGCCCTTCTTCTAAAGAAAAAGAACTATGATCTCATGGGGATAGTGGAGACCTGGTGGGACTCCACCTATGACTGGACCACAGGTGTAGGTGACTATAGCTTGTACAGGAAGGATTGTGTTGCAAGAAAGGGTAGGGGTGTCTCTCTCTTTATGTGAACTATCAGTACACTTCCCTGCAAGTGGAGATTCGCACCCAAGGAAGGCAACTTGAAACTCTCTGGGTAAGAATACAGGTGGAACATGGTGAAGGGGATATAATGGTAGAAGTCTTTTACAGACCTGATAATCAGGAACAAGAGCTTGACCACAAATTCGCTAGGGAACTGGCAGGCTGCATGGTCTTGGTGCATGGTTGTCATGTGGATTTCAACTACCCTGACATCTCATGGGAAGATCCATCAGATAGAGCTCATCAATGCAAGTGAGGGAGCTTTGCAACTGATTGAATCTATTTTTCCTCAAGAAGTCTATTGGCTGACAAGAGATAAGGCACTGCTGGACCTGGTACTGGCCAGAGGGGATGATTTAGTAAGTGACCTGAGAACTGAAGGGAAGTTGGAAGACAGTGACCATGAGTTGATAACTTTATCCATTGCAAAGCTGGCAAATCAGTCAGCAATGGACAAGTCCTCAACTTTAAGAAAGCTGACTTTCACAAGCTCAGGAGGCTAGTTGTCAAGGTCCTGAGAAGCCGTGATCTGACAGGGAGGCAAGTCCATGACGACTTCATGAGCAGTTGCCCCTTAAGGATGCAATTGTTGAAGTACAAAGGAAGTCCATTCCAGCCCATAGAAAAGGTAGCAAAAGAGCTGGGTGGCCCCTTGGCTTAATACAGAACTCATGGATCTCCTGTACCTAAAGAGAGAAGCTTATAAAGGATGGAAGTCAGGAAACACCACTAAGGAGGAGTATTCAGCACTGCCCTGCACCTGTAGAGAGTGAACTAGGAAATCCAAGGCTGAAAACTAACTTAACCTGGCTACAGGAATCAAGGACAATAAAAAGTCCTTCTTCAGACATGTGGGAAGTTGGAAAAAAAACAAGGGCAACATTGGACCCTTGCTAAACCAAATGTAACAGCCGATAACCTACACCCAGGAAAAAGCCAGTCTCCTTAATGACTACTTTGCATCAGTCTTCCACCAGTCCATAGGGATCATGCTGCCTGACAAGATGCAGGACTATGAGGGTAAGGGCAAACATATGTCCATCATTGGCATAGATCTTGTGAGGAAACAGCTTGAGAAGCTGGACATCCACAAATCAGCTGGCTCAGATGGAATGCACCCAAGAGTGCTAAAGGAACTGGCTGACATCATAGCGCAGCCAATGGCGAGGATATTCGAGAACTCATGGCATGCAGGCAAAGTACCCGAAGACTGGAAGAGGGCCAATGTGGTGCCCATCTTCAAGAAAGGGAGGAAGGAAGATCCAGGGAACTACAGACCAATCAATCAGTTTGACCTTAATTCCTGGAAAGATGTTGGAGAGAAAGAAAAAAATAAATAAATAAATAAAAATCAAGGAAACCTTTACCAACAGGCTAACAGAAAGCAGCACTCTGAGAGATAGTCAACACAGCTTCATTGTGTAGAGGTCTTGCCTGACAAATCTCATTTCCTTCTATGATAAGGTGACACATCCCCTCGACAAAGGAGAAGAGGTTGATATCATATTTGGACTTCAAGAAAGCCTTTGACCTGGTGTCCCATGATGTCCTCATAGAAAAATTGGGAACCTGTGGCCTCAACAACCTTACAGTCCAATGGCTGAGGAACTGGCTCCATGGTCAGACCCAGAGATTGATAGCTGATGGAACCAAATCAACATGGAACATGACGACCAGTGGTGTCCCCCAGGGCTCCATTCTTGGACCTGCACTCAATGTATTTATAAATGATCTGGATGCTGGTATCAGAAGCGGACTGGCTAAGTTCACTGACAACACCAAACTATGGGGAAGTGTGGTCATGCTAGGAGGACAGGCTTGCAAGCTAGGCAGATCAAAACCTGATGGCGTTCAACATGGAAAATTACAAGGTGTTCCGCCTCAGGAGAAAAAACACACATCATAGGCTCGGCAATGCTACACTTGCTAGCACCATGACTAAAAAAAAAAGACTTAGGGGTCATTATTGACCACAAGATGAACATGAGCCACCAATGTGATGCTGCAACCAGGAAAGCAAACAAAACTTTGGCCTGCTTCTACCAATCCATCTCAAGCAAGACCCAGGAAGTCATCCTCCCGCTTTACTCGGCCTTGGTGAGCCCGCACCTGGAGTACTGTGTCCAATTCTGGGCTCCTCAGTTCAGAAAGGATGTGGAAAAGCTCGAGAGAGTTCACAGAAGAGCCACACACATGATCAAAGGACAAGAGAGTAGGCCTTATGTAACCATGGAAAAAGCATAGGCTCATGGGTGACTTGGTGGCAGCCTATAAGTACATAAGGATGTGCATCAGGAACTGAGAGAACGTCTGTTCACCAGGGCACCCCAAGATACAATGGTCACAAATTTCTGGAAGACCATTTTAGGCTGGACATAAGGAAAAAAGTTCTTTACTGTCTGTGTCCCCAGCGCCTGGAATAGACTTCCCGCAGAGTGGTTCAAGCACCTACTCTGGACACATGCAAGAAAGTCTTGGATGCCCACCTTGCTGGGATCTTGACCCCATCTGACCTCCTGTCCCTTGGGCAGGGGGCTGGACTCAATTTTGTGAGGTCTCTTCCAGCCCTAATGTCTGGAAATCTATTCAACTTGAATTTTGCATTTATAGGACATTTTAATCTACAAGAACTGACATGTTACCCTTTAAAGGCTTTAAAGTTATAATATGCATGTAACAAGTTTTGAACAAAGACTGTTAATTCAAAGTAATTCCCAATAAATGGATGTCCATTGATGCTTTGAAGTAAGCCAGTTTCTAAAGGATGTGCATAAATTATTCTATTCATACCTTGAGCTAACATGCTGGTATGGAATATATCCAACTCTTAAAAAAAAAAAAAATGGAACCCTGCCAAGTTTCCTTTTTTGGCCACAATAAGAAATACTAAGAATTCTGAATCTTTTACATGTACTGTTGCCACTTTGTAACCATCATTTTCTTAATGTTAAATATATATGAAATTTTTCTGATTCTACAAGTGTGAAGTATGAAGTTAACATGAACCAGTAATGCAAATCCAAGTTTACCTGTAAATAGACTTAAATTGTTTTATCCTATATTGAGAGAGAGATGCTTATTGTAACAGGGCTGTGGGAATGGTGCTTCACTCTGCCCTGCTCATCATGAGCTTGCCTAGGTCTGGCCTGATCTCTGCTCTGAGCATGTCATTGCTTTTGCTGTCTTGTCTTACCTCTCATGCTCCTGTCTCCCTATAGGTAGGCTCACAGTTCTGCTTCTCTAAGATACCCTTCTGCACTGTGTTGCAGCCAAGGAAGTTTCTGTATAAGCTGCCCTCTTGCAGCCATTTTGTTCTTTTGCTTGATTTTATTCTCATTAACAGGGTTTGTTCATTGTCCACTTATCAAGCCTGCCTTATGCAGGACTGCTTTTGCATCCTCTGGCATCTCTAAACCAATAGTGGTAGATGCTAGGAATGGTACTGATAGATCACTCTAGATATAACCAGTTCTGCACTCTCCCTCTATAGCATCTAGTGTCAAAGACAGAATACTGAACTAGATGGAACACTGGTCTGACCCAGTATGGCACTTCTTATGTACCACTCTGATAATTGAGAGAGAGGCCCCCAGTTATACTTATCACTGAAGTATCTTGAATGTTGCAAATAGATTACTGCCCAAATATAAGATAACTAGTTTTTAAATGGAGAGAGAGAGATATAAAATGTACACTCTCTATTATAAAAGAGTAATGGAAATGGAGAAATAAAGTTACAGTTATAATAGATGAACAATCTAACACGTGATCATTTGGACTTAAAATTCAAGTGTACCCATCTTCTCAATTTCTCAGTCAATCTGATCTTTCCATAGTGAATGCATTATATGGGTTTAGAGAAATAATGACTGTATCAGGATGATTAAAACTAACTGTTTCATATGGTTAAACTTGATGACTTTGCAATATAAATTTCCTTACTGTTAGTGTACTATACGCAATAATTTTAAAGTAAATCTATTAGCTAGAGATAGAAGAGATGGTTTTATCTGGAATGAAATATCTAAGTATTTCAATTCACGTCTACCGAACTTTTAATAAAATTCTAACAGAGCGGGTATAGCTTTCACCCTGAAGAATCTTATTAGATATAAAGATCACAGCATCCATCCCTGAAGTGTAGCTAATTTTGCAACAAACAGGGCATTTAACACCACAGATACATTATATGAAATGGCAATCATGAAGTGGCAAGTCTCTTGTGCACTGGTGATGTGTAGGGTGTGCACTCAGGTGCACATGTAACCCCTGAGAAAAGATGTGGCCAACACCGCCAGCAGCATTTGCGGGCAGTCCACGATCACCACTGCCAACCCTGCCGGTGGCATCTGCGGGTTGTTGCCGACCACCGGTCAGCGCTCGCCACCCTCCCCTCCACCCTGCCACCAACAGTGCTGTGGTCGCCTGCAGGAGCTCACTGCTTGCCACTGCCACTCACACTACCAACAGCACTGCCGCTGCTCGCGGGAGCTCGCTGGGCCCCCCCAGCCACCAGGGGCATGTGGCATTCATGCTCTTGTGTAAATACTGTAATATTAACCCTACAAATTAGAAATTATATTTTCCAGGTACACCTAAGCAAAGCCTATGGTTCCAGCTCCATATTGTAGAGCTGTCTTTCCTTAGGGTGCAGGGACCCACTTCCACATGAGCCATCTTCTGGGTTGCTGAGGAATGTACTTCTCTTTTTGGATGTTTGGACCCTGGTTTAACAACAGGGCTCAGACACCAACACCAGTCTCCAAACTTCAGAAGGTTTTAGCCCTTCCATACTCAGACAAAGAAAACTTTGTGGAAGTCCTTGCCAGTAGCACCCCATAGACCCATAATGAGATCATGGGAAGAACCAGCAGTGTAACTGGGGAGCAGGGCAGGGGCAGTCACCCTGGGTGGCAACTTGCAGGAGCGGGG
>NW_017729026.1:45190657-45198229 GCF_001723915.1 Gavialis gangeticus | reverse complement strand
GGGGGGGGAAAAAAAAAAAAAAAAAAAAAATTATAAATGTGACTGTTGTTGGCAGCTGCTTTTTTCATATTTGTGAACCGGAAGTTGCCACTTCCACTTTGCTCTGGGCACCCAGCCACATTCCTACACTGCTGGGAAGAACACCTCTTCTCCTCCTTTCATATATGCCCTGTACCCAAGTTTGAAATTTCTATGTGAACATCCTCATGTTGGTTACACTCATTCATGTTTTCAAAATTTTCTTCACATAAATGAAGACTTAAAAAAAAAAAAAAAAGAAAAGAAAAGAATGAAAGCTACTTGAGTTGATATCATGCAACTCAAGGAACCAGTGGCCTACTTATTAATCCAACTCATCTTAAAAACACTGCTGGAGTTTCAGGAGTTCTGCAGGAGAAAGGGGAAGGAGGGCCTTTCTTATAGGTATCTTAAAGTCTAGAGAAAAAGGAGGAAGACTATAGTGCTGATTAAGAGAGCTGCACTCTGAAGAGATCTCTCAGAAGTAGAAGATGGAGAAAACCTTCACCTTATCTCCAGCTCCAAATTTGCACATCTGGCATAATATAAAATACACATTTACTGCATGATGCATCAGACTGATTATTCTGGCTAGCAGGGGAAGAAGTGGGGGGGGTGGGGAATTAAAGGAATTAGGAAGGATTTTAAGAAAAAACTCTGCTTATGTGTATAAAGGACTGTGGGCCACCACACTCACAGCCAAGAAAATTAACATTTTAAAACCCTCCACTTCTTTAAAAGCTACCCTGACATATCACCCCTTTTACCCACTACTATCACTATGCTTTTGTTCACATTTAGTTTGGCCCCCACACGATTCCCTTACCACAACGCTGCTATCACCCATATAAAGCACTGGTTTCACTTCTTGCCCTCCTCTGCCCGGCACTGGAACCCCCCTAATGACTATGGTCAGTCTCAGTGCCAGCAGCTACATAGCACAAGTAAACAGTGCTGGAGACAGGGGGAGCCCTTGCTTTACCACAGACTGAATATTAAGACTCACTCAGGTGACTATTTATTAAAATCCAAGTAGGAGAATCTTGATATAAAATCTCAGTCCAATTCAACCTGCTATGAAAACCCATCAGTTCTAAAACCTTAGATAAAAAACTCATGTGCTAGTCTTATATCTTTTCTATGGTTACGTTCAGCTTTCTATCCTCACAATATGCTGCAGCATACTTTATCATTCTGAATACATCTGCAATTACACTGCCCTGAGACCACATACATCAGATCTTTATGTATAACTTCTGCCAAAATGTTTCATATTTGTAAAACCAACACTTTTGCTAAAATCTTGTAATTAGTATATAAAAGTGTTATGGGTCTCCAGTTATGCAGGGACTTCCTTTTCTCCTTTATGTATAGGACAACCATCCCCATATTAAAGTCTTTACCCATCATCAACTCTTGCAGCACCTCCTTAAAAGTACCAATCAAGTCTGGCCCACCAAATCCCAAAACTTCTGGTAAAATTCATTTGGCAGATCATCCTTCCCCGATTTACACTTTTAAAAAGTCTTCAAGCATTCCCCCACTTCCATTAAAACCACTTCCTCATTTCCTCCTCCTTCACCTTCATCTCTACCTCTCACATAAAACTGCCCTTGTCCCTCCTCCACTTTCCTCCTCTCATATAATCCAGCATTAATCTTTTGGACTGCCTCTATCACCTCCTCCTGGCTTCTTATTACTGTACTCCTTCTTCCATGGGGTCATCAAATTCCCCCTGCTCTCCTTCATTCAGGCGGAGAGATAGCGAGACTAGTCCTCTTTTCTTCTCCAACCACAGAATATAGGCTAAAAACATCTTTTTCATTTAGTTAAGAGCTACCCCTCCAGAGTCCATTTTGTGGCATTCAGTTGTTCCTTCATGTGGCAGCACCACTCTACCCATTTTAAAACAGAGACTGAAACCTACCTTGCAGCCTTTTAAACTCCTCATCCTTCTACATCCCTTCACCATAAAAATAACACTCTTGATTTGTTTTACTTCCTGCCACATGCCCACTAACTTTTAAAACTGGTTTTAGGCATCTGTCAGCCCCTATAGGAGGTCTAAAATCCTCATACACATCCTCCAACAACTGAGCATTTAATTTCCATAGGCCCCACTCCCTAAAGCTGCTTCCTTCTGCCCCCACCTCCATTCTCAACATAAGATGGTCTGTAAAATCCACTGGTAAAACCTGCTTCTTGACCATTTTAACGTCTGTTGAGATGAAAAGAAAACCAAATTATACAGAGAGCACCCGTGCTCTGGGGTCCACTTGTGTCACCATGTTTTCTCCTTCCCAAATATATTTTAAAACTGCCTCTTTTAAAATGAGAAGGAGCAGCCTTCATTGCAAAGGTTGCTGCTAAGTGTTAGAAGCAGTCATCAAGGCCCCCAGCTTCTCCTCCTCTTTGTCTACCACTCACCTCAATTACAGTTAAAATCCCCTGCCACCACCCATGGCCTTCCACTACCACACACAAGTTGCTAATTTCCTTAACAGCTGGCACCTGTCCTCCTCTCTAGAGGGCCACTGAAATTAAAAACCTTTTATTTCTGTTCCCCCCTCCTCTACTGTGATGTGGGGAGGGGGGGAACAGAATCACTTCCTCTACTTTCTCCATTTTCACCTGCGGGGTTTTGATTAAAATCACCACCCCTGCCACCCTATTGGGCAACAAAATGATTAGGGAGCTGGGGCACATGACTTAGGAGGAGAGGCTGAGTTAACTGGGCTTAATTAGTCCAGAGAAGAGAAGACTGAGGGGGGATTTAATAGCATCCTTGAACTACCTGAAGGGGGGGTTCAAAAGAGGATAGAGGTAGACTGTTTTCAGTGGTGGTAGATGATAGAACAAGGATCAATAGTCTCAAGTTGCAGCAAGGGAATTTTAGGATAGATATGAGGAAAACCTGTCACTAGGAGGGTAGTAAAACACCCAAAGAGGTTTTATGGAATCTCCACTTTACCTCCTGCTGTGGTCTATCCTCCAGTTGCCACTGTCTGTTGATCTGCTGCTGTTTCCTGTTCTCCATCTGCCATTGTCTTTTTTCACCATTGATTCACTATTTGCCATCATCTAGTTCAGGATTGTCTGCAGTCTTATCTCCTTCTCTGTCTGCCAAGATCATGTCCATTTCCATCTGCAAAGGCACTAGATCTTCTCCCCCTGAGTAGAAGGATTGCAGATTCAGACAAGTAGGATGCTGCTGTCACCTCCTGCTCCATTGCCCCTTGCTGCAGCCACTTGGGATCCCTTCCTAACCCCTCCACCTAAGATCAAGTGCACTCAACCTCAGCCAACAAGAGGCTTCCCACCACAGACCTTATTCAGAACTGTAGGCTGACTTGGGGTCTCACGCCACAGCTGGACCTAAATGGAGACGCTTCTCTCCCAGAAGCCAAACAGGAGGCCCAGACTGGCCAACTAAAGTATTTAGCCATTGAAGTGCTCCTAGTCAAAGACGTGGCCAATTAACCCAGGCTGGGCTGTTTGTCAGGGCTCCTGACAGATACAAACTGACAGGCTGTTAGTCCTCAAGTCATCTCCGTGTGGACAATGGGACTTCTCAGACCTCAGCTCACCTGGGCGTCGGCTAGGAGAGGGAAGAGACAATGATCGCAGAGCAAAACATTCTTAGAAAAATGCCTGCCTGTGGCTACAGGCATCATTCTCCCTTCCTGCCCCCCTCATTTACTTAGCCTGGAGTTCAGCCAACATGGAGTCTCTGCAGAAGCTCCAATGGTCCTTCACATACCTGTTTATTTTTTGAACCAGCTCAATTGAACAACAGAAGCAGTATCAGACACTAGCATCTCTCCTACCAATGAGCCTCTACAGCATGTTGCATGGTTACCTTGTTGCTAGGTATAAGGCAACTAACCATGTAGAGAAGAAACAGAGCTTTAACGGCTTCAGCGACTAGTGATATCACTAGGCCAGAACTGGGCCGCTGCTAGAGAATGTCCTATGGCTGAAGGCTGCATGCTTTTTCCTGGCCACTGTTATGTATGGGGACAACCTAGTGTTGCATGCTTAAGATTACTTGCAGCTCGTGTCTGCTGAGTACATGACCTAGCTGTTTGCATAAATGGTAGATCTATTATCTTCTGAGGAGAAACCCATATTTCCTAAGGCTTCACCTGACTAAGCTTAGATGCCTCAAATCAAGAGTTGGCCTTCCATCTTATTAAGTCAAAAGGATATAGACTTCTTAAGCACTTAAAACAGTGTTGAAAGCAGGATTAAAGTAGCTAAATCTTTTATGTTCTTTTTTTTCTTAGCTATACATATTACTTTGTTAAAGATATATACATTAATATAAAAAAGTGCCTGGGAATGGCAGAAGCCGCATTCAGTCCCTGGCTCTGGCCATGAGCCCCAAGACCCCCATGGCCCGCAACAAGCCCCGGCCTACCCAGAGGTCGGGGTTGGCATGTTCCCAATGCTGCACCCTTTTGGGTGCTCAGAATCGGTGCACTCCCAATGCTGCCCTTCTTGACATTCAGCGGTCACTGCCCCCTCTCTGGGGCTTCCCAATTCGCTGACCCCTCTCTGGGGCTGGGGTCCCCACTCTACCGTGAATCTGCTATGAGGCCTCCTCCATCCCCTTATAGCCTCACCCAAACCACCAGTATAACAGCAAACAAAACACAAGCCCCTGGGCTATAACATAAGCTCAAGCCACCCAGCTATAACAACATTCAAGCCACCCTAAGAGTTCTCCATCTCTCACCAATCAAGCTGCTCGTGCATTCAGGCCTCTTCTCTTTCCTCACTCAGGCAGAGCTCCTTCCCCCTTAGCTGCCATCAGGGAACTATCTACCTGGCCTCAGCCTTGGGGTTAAAATGGGAGTGAGGCCCTGCTCCTTCTGGTCAGCTGACCATTGACAGGTATGGGCCCCTAGCTCCCTCTGGTTGCCCTAGCAACCGGCACCTGGGTAGTTATCCTGGCTCTCCCAGTAGCAGACACCTTAGTGCCCTCCTACAAAGGGCTATAGGCTGTACAGAAGGGACAGGACAGGCAGGAAAGGTGGGGGAGTGGCACTCTACATCAAGGAGGAATACACGTCCTCATCAAGTTGCACAAGGTCAGAGGAGGGGCACACTGAAATGCTCTGGGTTAAAATACAAGGCAGTCAAGGGGAAAGGGACTCGGTGGGGGTCTATTACAGACCACCCAACCAAGGGGAAGAGCTAGACCAGGAATTCTTAAGTCAGCTCACGGAGGTAGTTAGGTCAAAAGATGTGGTCCTCATGGGTGACCTGAACTTTCCAGACATCTGCTGGGAAGAGCAGTCAGCCAGGTCTGACCACTCACATAGGTTCCTAGCCAAAATACAGGACCTCCATCTTGTCGTGGGCATCTCCCCAGATGAATGGCCAGGCTGCAGTGAAACGGCAGAATGCTAGGCCGTAACACGGGCCTCTGGATGGGTGACCCCTGTCACGCTCACGAGGCAGGGAAGTCAACCACATCGAACTGCCAATGAAGCAGGAAGGAAATTGCAACATAACTGGCTAAGCAGAAAACAATGAGGGGACTGCAGCAGGGAAAGGGCTATTGACGAGTGGAAACAGAATGCTGGCAGAAAGGTAACACAATTGGCCAGTAAAAATAAGTGAAAAAGAGTGAGGGTATGAAAGGGTAGAGCCATGAGGCCCTGACGGGGGAAGTTCGAACCGTAACTTCAAGCATCAAAGGGCCCGCAGACTGATCGCCCGCCAGGGTTGCTCCCCCGCCCTCCCTGAGCCTACCTCAGGTCGCGAAGAGACTAGCGTTCCCAGCCACGAAGTCACTCCTTTTGCTTGCTGTAGTGGTAAGCATGCACGTATGACTGTAGCTGTTTATGTTTGTATTTGTCTGTCTTTCCTGTAAGAGACATGAGCCGTTGACCAAGTCTGGGTCTAGGGTCTTGGCTAGCCGCACCAAGGTTGTCCGTGATCTTGAAAGCAAGGGGCCTTGACCTGAACCCCGTGACTCAACGGATGTAATTTCCCATTTAGCTGTTTGTAATTATTTTGATTGATTATGTTTTAATTGTTAAACGACCTTTTAAGAAATATGAGCCATTGACCAGGTCTGAGACTATGGCCCTGGCCAGCCGCACCAAAACCACTTATGGTTTTAAAAGCAAGGGGCCTTGGCCCGAACCTCGTGACCCAACGGACATAGCTCCCCAGCTTTGATTGTTTGATAATTGTGTGTTGTCATAGATTAGTATTACATAGGAAATCATTTGCTTGAGTTGTCAATATTTTATAGGTTAAAGTTGAATAAATATTTCATATTAATCATAAACTGAGTCCTCATTGGCATCAGCCCACTGACCTAGCCACAACTGGGAATTTCCAACCTAGTGCAACACATCTAACCCAGGAGTGCACAGCCCAACCAGAGGAGATGCCCTGTTGGACCTGGTGCTGGCCACGGGCAACGACCTGGTGAGGGGGCTGCAGGTGCTCGACCACCTGGGCGATAGCAATCATCGCCTGCTGGAATTCACCATCCAGCGCAATGTGGCAAAAGCCTGCAGCAAGGCAGAAGCCCTAGACTTCAGGAGGGTGGACTTCAATGAAGTAAGGAGAATAGTTCGGGAGGCACTGAGGTCCCGGAGGGGAGGGGAGTCGGGTGTCCAAGAAAAGTGGTCGCTTCTTAAGGAGACGATCTTCCAACCCAAAGGGAGGTAATCCCAAAATGAATCAAAGGGGGCAAGAGGGTGCAAAAGCCCCCATGGTTCACCAAAAGCATCCAGGAACGTGTCCTAGCTAAAAGGGAGATGTACATCCAATGGATGGGAGGGGCCATCACCAGGGAGGACTATACCGTGGTTGCTTGGGCCTGCAGGGGGGCAGTCAGGAAAGCCAAGGCAGAGATGGAACTGGGACTAGCTACCCTGCTCAAGAACAATATGAAGTCTTTTTTAAATACACAGGGGGCAGAAAGAAGGTACCAGGTAACGTGGGGCCCCTGCACTAGGAAATCTGGTCGTCACACCAGATGACAAAGCTAACCTATTTAACAATTTCTTTGCCTCCATTTTCCTGAGCATGGACTGAATCAGGCCCCCCACTGGGACCCCCTCAGGCCCCAGGGGAGATGCACTCAGGCCAAGGGTCAGTGAGGATCTAGTCAGGGAACTTCTGGAGGAACAGGACATATATAAAATCAGCTAGTCCTAACAATCTCCACCCCAGAGTGCTGAGGGAATTAGCAGAGGTCATTGCGGGACCCCTGTCATGGCTTTAAGAGCACTCGTGGTGCTCTGGTGTGGTGTCAGAGGACTGGAAGAGGGCCAACATGATTCCCATTTTCAAAAAAGGGAGGAAGGAGGACCCAGGAAACTATAGGCCAGTTAGTCTTACCTCAAACCTGGGTAAGCTGTTTGAGAGAATTATCCTGGCACATGTGCAGGAGGGGCCAGCGGGGGAGATTATGCTTAAGGGCAACCAACATGGGATCTCACAAAATCCTTAGATGCAGGGGTAGCAGTGGACATAGTCTTTCTGGACTTTAGGAAGGCCTTCGACAATGTCTCTCACCCCATTCTC
>NW_017729026.1:45179801-45185657 GCF_001723915.1 Gavialis gangeticus | reverse complement strand
GGGGATCAGCAGGAATTGGGGGAGTCCCTGTTCCCCCGAGCACTACCAGGAGTGACTAGAAATAATGGTCACAAGCTGACAGAGGGTAGATTCAGACTAGATATCAGGAAGCGCTACTTCACTCTCAGGGCAGCTAGGATCTGGACCCAACTTCCGAGAGAAGTGGTGCTGGCTTCTACCCTGGAGGTCTTTAAGGGAAGGCTAGATGAACACCTTGCTGGGGTCGTTTGACCCCAGTACTCTTTCCTGCCATGGTAGGGGGTTGGACTCGATGATCTGCTCAGGTCCCTTCCGACCCTACAAACTATGAAACTATGAAGACCGAAGTGATACACCACCCCCCACACACAATCGCTTTTCCCACACACTGGGGAACTGGGGCCCGGGGGCAGTGGATCAGAAGTGAGAAGCACTGGGCCAGGACTGGCCATCAATGTTTACAAATGGGTACTGATACAAAAAAAGGTTGAGAACCACTGCGCTAGACTCCACGATCTTCCATTACCAATTTCCTCTTTTTCACGTAAATACTTATAGATGCATCAACTCTTAATGTTCTTCTCAGTAAGCAATCAGTTAAGCTCTTTAAGTCTCACTAGAAGGTTTTCACACCTTCAAAATCATTTTCATAGTTTTTCTCTGATCATACTCTAATCTTTCCTTACCTTTCTTAAAGCATAGGACACAAGAATTAAATGCATCATTCCATCAGTAATGACACCTCCTACATACATTTGGTAACACATCTTTGCCAAATACAAAAAAAAAATAGAACCTCTCAATTCCTACTTGATAATTCCTTTATTTGTGTGTCTAGGAATGACATTAGCTCTTCTAGTCAGGGAACTGCACTAGGACTTATGCGCAGCTGACTTTCTACCATGACTCCAAATTTTCATCGGAATCACTGCTTCCAAGAATAGACTTTGCCATTCTACAAGTGTAGCCTACTTTCTTTGTTTCTCAGTGCCTGGGGTTACATTTGGCTGTACTGAAATGCATGTTATTTACTTCCATGCAGCTTACCAAGAAATCCAGATCATTCTATATCTATGACCTATTGTCATTATTTACCACTTTCCCAATCTTGGAACACCAACAAATTTTAAATCAGTGATAACAATATTCTTACAGGTCATTGATAAATGTCATAGTGCAGTACCATGTACTCATGTAATCATTTACAACTAGTTATATTGAGGACCATCAGTTCACCTCTTACACAAGCTAGTTTTGCATATAGTATCATGTCACATCAACTTAGATGTCAAACAACCATGCTATCCAACGAATTTGTTGGTAACTTTGGTTATCAACTGAATGAGGAAATTTCAAGTTAGAAGAGATCTTGTCAAACTATAAACCTATAGATGATTGGCATTAATTATAGTATCCCAGGTGAGTTTCATATCAATTCTTCCATTATATTTTTAGGATTGTTTCAGATCAAAGTATTTTTGTTTTAAATCTTAACTTTAGAAATTTTCTGTATCTACACACACATTAAAAAAAATCCAACACACACAATGTGATCTGTGTCAAGAATGCCAGAACATTTTGACATTTTTAGATGTATTTTCTAAAGGGAAAACTGTCAGTTGACATGTTACCACAGAAAGCTTCTATTTAAACAAAGAGGAAAAAACCCTTAGCATTTTCCAGTAGGAAAAATGTCTTTGACCGGAAAGTTCTCTGTCTGAAGCAGCCAATACAGCAGTCAGGGATTAAATTTCATCCACGGTGAGGTGTCCAATCTGATGTTTTTTGTTCTTTTTGTTATTTATCTTTTCCTTGATGTTGTCATAGGATGAATCATTATAACCTGCCTGATAGCCAATAGGTTACCTGGGATTCTCTGTATTTTGCCAGTTGCATTTTCTCACGTATTGACATTCCCCTCTTCTGTTTATTCCCCCCACCACCCCATCCCACCAACCTCTTTCTCACCTACTAACTCCTATCCCCTCTGATTTTCCCTGCCACTCATTCACATTTTCACAGATCTATATTTTGTATATTAGCTTAAGCTTCTACTCAGACCCTAGAGAGAAAATAAAGACCAGCTGACTCTCCCTATGCCTGAAGAAGAGTGCCTGTGCCTGAAAGGTTGCAAAGAACAATTTTTCCAACTATTCAGTTGGTCTAACAAAATAAAAGATATCATGTGGCACACTTACTGATACAGCCCAGCATGCCTGGGCTCACAGAATCTTTATTGTGATTGGTGGAAACCGTCCACCAATCAGCTAATGCTAGGAAGGGGCTTGCCCCACCCCTGACTGGAGGGGACCGGGGGAGGAGAGAAAGGGATCCCTGGACCTGTTGAAGCCTGCTCTTTGCAGGTCCAACAACACTCTAGGTTGGAGCCTCCAGAGTGCATAAAAGGAGCTGTGTGCCCAGCACGTGAGAGACTCATTGGGGGATGGAAAAGAGGACTGGCAAAGAAAAGCTGGTGTGAGTTTGCCAGCAGGCAGGAGGAGCACCCTGAAGACACCTCTTTTCAAGCAGGAGCAGTGAGTGGTTGTGTCCCCAGCTCCACCATGGGGAGCGTGGTGTCAGTGCATGGCTCAGTACACCGAGCACAGACCCTGGGAGCTGTTTGAGGTGGCTCAGGTCTGCAACCCCTGGCATAAGGCCAAGGACCCAGTGCACAGGCCAGTGCATGGAGCCCAGACCTTGAGAGCTGCATGTGGCACCTCAGGTCTGCAACCCCTGGCAAGCAGATGGGACCTCAGTGCATGCAGTGGTTCATGGCGCCCAGACCCTGGGAGCAGCTTGAGGTGGCTCAGGTCTGTGATCCCTGGCTGATCCCTGGCAAGCGGCCAGGGACCTCGGTGCAGGCAGCACTGCATGGAGCTAGACCCTGGAAGTCACTTGAGGCAATTTGGGTCTGCAGCCACCAGCATGAGGCCAGCATCTTGGTGCAGGCAACACTGCATGGAGGGGCCAGGAACTGATTGAGCCCCAGCACAAGGCCTCCAACCCTCAGAAGGCGGAGCTCTCGGTGCACGTGGTGGTGCACAGAGCCACCTGAGGGTGGCAGCCCAAGCGGACGGAGTGGCCTGGGAGGCCCTGCCTGTGAGGAGCAACTTGGCCAAGGGAAGGAGGACCACGCATCCAGGCCCTGGAGTCATGAGTTGTTGGGGAAGGGATTCCCACAGAGGAGGGAGCTACCCTAGCTATGAGACAGTTTATCCTCAGGGAAGCTTGAGCTAACCAGTTGTTGAGGAGCCTTATATTTTGTGGGAGAGTGCTCCTTAGTCTGTGACACTGTGCCTTATATTTTATGGACATTTTAACTTTGTATATTAGTAGTTTAATAGAGTGTTAAGTATAAACTTCTTGGGGGACACTGCTGGGACCCCTTCCCTAATGTTTATATATACTTACCTATATTTACCTGTGTATATTTGTGTTTTGGCTGTTGTTTAATTGTATATATACACATGCTAGCATGTACTTAACTGTTGGTTGTCTATTTTAGACTAACTGTCTATGAACACATTGCTTAGGGCTACCTGGAGGGGTGTAATCTTTCAGCCTAATATATACACACACACACACGTCTGTTTATTAATATATGTTTATTAATAGCAATCTCTTAATTTTTGTATATATTAATAAATCTGTATATAGTTAAGTATCTCTTGTCCTGGCCTGCCTCTATAGGGAGCAGAGAGCTCTGACCTGCAGTTTGCAGATCCCGCTCACAGCACCCTTGCCTGCCACACATCTCTTCTATCTGGAGAAGGGAACACAGTACTTGAGTGTACCCAGGTTACAATCATTTGCCCAAATAACCTTTTTTGAATGGAAAGTTATCTTACCATTGCTCTTAGTTCTAATAGTTCTATTAACATTCACCCTTCACATCTATTACTGTTCATTTGTTTCTCTTTCCATTCTTCCCCTTTAGCTTCAGATGTTCCCTAAGACTAATATAACCAGTCAGTTTTGTAGAATAGACACCAATTTGTAAAAACCCCAAATGCCGCAGAATGTGGTCCAATATTCCATGACAACAAAACCCAATTCCAGGATATTCTGCTTTCTATCTTCCATTTATTGAAGGACAGCGGATCCCAATGCTCCAGAATGCCCCAAAGATCATTTGGGCGTTCCTCTGATTTAGAAGCCTTCAGTAATCTCTAAAGTTGTCTACACTGAGAGATCAGATGAAGCAGTGCTGTATACTAAAGTTTTAGAGCATTGCCCATCAGCTTGAGAAACCTATACAGTTTTACAGTTATTAACATTTTCAATTCAGGATGACAGCATGACATTCTTTTGACCACATTTCACTTGTATAATATCCTTTCCATTCTTCTTAAAATCTATAGCGAGTCACCTATCTTCTTTGGGGCTAGTCCTGATAATCTTGTGCAGGATTCCAGAGGAGGCAGTTCCATCCATCTCATGCAACAATCTCTCTCACCAGCTAGATCTTCAGACACATTTTCTACAGTTTCCATGCTGAAACTTGATACTGATTGCATATTTTTAATTGCCTTGGATCATTTGTGGTCTTTTTCTCTTTGAGGATCACCACCTACCTGTTAGAATGCAACCTGCACCTTCAGCAGCACCACCTGTTGCAAAGGTTAGGCTAATTGCCAATAGGATAGGCTGGTCTTAGTATATAAGTCAAGGCCCTTCATTTGGCTTTTGCTGTTCAATGTCACAAGTCTTTTAGTAGCTCTGCCTTGCTCCCACCCTTGGACCCCAGTACTTTAGTCCTGCTTATTCTGTCGTGTTCCCTGATTCCTGGCCTGGCATAGACAACAAACATAATTATTCCTATGGACTAGGAACATGACAGACTCTCTAACTTTAATTCCTTTGTGAACCCTTGGCCCCTGATCTGGATAGGCTCAAATACAGTTTAACACCACACTCCTCAAGATTCTTCATGCCTAAATCTTTCTACTGTCCAGTTTCATCAGCCTCAAGCTGCAAAGAATATCACCTGGCCCTTAACATGGAAACAAAACATGGCACATTTGTTGCTAGTCATATCCACTGCTATACTGCTGGCTTTTTTTTACATTCACTCTTAAAATTAGCTTGTGTGCTCATTTCGTTCACATGCCCAGTAGTCACATGGCAACTAAACTATGTACTAGACATCACTGAAAAAAGTTTTGCTGTCTATCTAATAATAGTTAACTCATCAGCATCCAACCTGGCAGTATCCAACCTGGCAAACCCCAACCCTGACCTGCCAGCACCAAACCCGCTAGTACCTGAGCTCAACCCAGCAGCACCTGACCCTGAACACTCTCAATCAACCTGTGCACTGGAACTGGGTCCATCAGCTAGTACCAGATGGGTAGGGATCTGTTGGAAAAAAAAAAGCAGGCATGCTCTGGGCCTTCTGTCTCCAAGCATGACAGCTGGGAGGAAGGGATAGAACGAGCAGGTGTTGTGGGTAGAGGGAGAGTGCTTACTCCAGTGTGGGCAGCCAGTCAACACTGACCTGTGCCTTGGCAGACAGGAGAGCCTGTAAAGTATACTGGCACCAGTGTTGGGGGGGTGTCATCTGCACCAGTGTGGGGACAGGCCATGAGCGGGGCCATGGGGCTGTATGGGCAAGTGGGTGGGCTCGTGGTGGTTTTGTGTTGAAAACTTACCATTTTGTGTGGTGATTTGAAGGAGTTTGGCTGGGTGGCCTTGGCAGCACAGACTGTCTGCAGAGCATACAGCCGGCTCCTCTAATGCATGTACAGTACTCTCCCAGTAGGCTTTTCTACCAGAAGAACAACACTGGTAATGTTTTCTCAGATCTTTCAAGTGTTTGTACATATTTAAATAACTCTGCTTTTTACTTATCAAAAAAAAAAAAAAAAAAAAAAAAAA
>NW_017729026.1:45179233-45179761 GCF_001723915.1 Gavialis gangeticus | reverse complement strand
AAAAAAAAAAAAAAAAAAAAAAAAAAAAACCAATGTAGTTACTCAGCTTGTGTGTTAATCACTTTTTCTATGCTCCCCTTTCCTCAACCAAGCATCATAACTATTTAGTAGCAAAGTAAAACTCAATGCTGAAATACTAAGAATTTGAGTTTGGAACTTGTGTGTCATGTTAAAAAAAAAGAAGACCAGTCTATCCAGCTTTCCTTTCACAATGAAGGATTGGCATGATGCAAATACTAAGGGGAGGATAAACAGATTTTTTTACTTTCAAATGTTGGAATATAACATGCTAAAACACACAACCCAGTAGTCAATAGCTTGTGCCTGTAGCAAATCTTCTTTTACTAAGAAAGAATACACAAATAGTTCATTTGGGCACAACAGTTGTTAGATAAACTGATCTTTAAAATGACCTCCCACCAAAAGTTTCATATTGTCAAAAAGATTGTTTCCTTTTACAAAAATCTCCACCTTTTTTATAGTATCTTAGGAACAGAACAATATTATATAATAATGAATTCTCCACTG
>NW_017729026.1:45178789-45179202 GCF_001723915.1 Gavialis gangeticus | reverse complement strand
AAAAAAAAAAAAAAAAAAAAAAGCCTGAACCCATGGCAGGAGCACAAGCTGTGGGGCCTCCTGGAAGAGCTCCCCCCATGCAGATTGGGGCAGAAGGGGGCAGTAGGACCCAGGCTGGGGTTGCTGGGGTCACCCGGCCCCGCACTGTGCAGGGAGGGGGGGCAGTGAGCCCGATGGCAGCTGGAACTGCTGGTGAGTGCTGGAGTGTTTTGTTTGTTTGTTTGTTTTTTTAAATGGCTAGGATGCTGTGGTGGAGGGGCAGTGATCAGGGGGTTCAGGGGGCTGGGGAGGGCAAGGAAGGGATCAGGGGGATCGAGGCAGGTGGAGTGCAGCAGGAATGGGATGGGGCCAAGTGCGGCAGGGATCCGAAGGGCTGGGGGAGTGGGTGAGGAGGGTGGGGGTCCCCCCATGGT
>NW_017729026.1:45172612-45173789 GCF_001723915.1 Gavialis gangeticus | reverse complement strand
CGAAGGGCTGGGGGAGTGGGTGGGGAGGGTGGGGGTCCCCCCATGGTCCCCTCCCCCCAAATTTACAGTGCAGGGAACATTTTCTTGTTCCTGCATGTGCCTTTTGCAGCATCTCAAAAGGAGTTTGAGATGCTGCAAGAGGCACTTGTGGGTTTGGCTGGCCACACCTCATGAGGTCATCTTGTCCAGACCCCTCCTCAAGGCAGGATCATTCCTAACTAAATGATCCCAACCAAGTGTATGCCTAACCTGCTTGTCACGGGGTGGGGCCTATGGGCAGCCGTGATCCCACTAGGCCCCCCTGCCGTGCCAATTAGGAGATCCAGCACCCTCTTAATTCTCGCCCACCACGACTTTGATCTTACATAGGTTTAATATGGGAGGCTGCCTTTGGTCTCCTAATTTCTATGGGTGACCTGGTGCACCCCAGCCTTATGGGCTACGTGTGCCTCCTACCTCCCTTTTAGCACGCCCCAAGCCTCGCAGCTCTTCCTGACGTTCTTGTGTCTCCAACCTTATATTAGCCCCTCCTGGGCTTTACTCCTGCAGGCTGGCCCCCCCTTGGGCCTATGCCACGCTCTTCCCCTCGCCGGGTCCTATCTCTGTGCCTCTTGCCCCTCGCTGGCGCTTGTGTCTGTGCCTCTCACACTCTTGCCCTCGCGAGGCCTGTCCCATGCCAAAACCGCACTTGGGTTCAGGTGGCGTGTAGCCATGCCTGGCCCCTTGACCCTTCTCGGGGTCTTTATGCCACGTGCTTCCCGCGCCTCTCGCGCCCTTGGCTCTCTCGGAGCCCGCTCCCGCGCCTCTCGCGCCCTTGGCTCTCTCCGTTGAGCCTACGCACCAGCCCTGTCTCGGGCTTTCACCGGCGCCGGGGCTCAGGTGGCATGCAGCCGTGCCTGGCCCCCTGACCCTTCTCAGGGTCTTACGCCCTCACTGGGCCGAGTACTGCCCTCTCGGGCTGGGGTCTCAACCCCACACACTACACCACTCTGGTGCCAAGCTGCCGCGCCTTCCCGGCGCTGCTCGGTGCCTGCACAGGGCACTCAGGAACCCCCAGACTACTGGGGAGCTCCTGTGAAGCCTCCTCACACCCCTACAGCCTCACCCGGTCCTCCGGACGATATACACAACAGAACCATAAGCCAACTGGCTGGAACCAAACAATAAGCCTACCGGC
>NW_017729026.1:45156355-45172506 GCF_001723915.1 Gavialis gangeticus | reverse complement strand
CTGCTTAATTTAACCCTCCTGCAGAGCTCTTACCCCTCAGGTTGCCAGAAGGGAACTGCCAGCCAGGCTCCGGCCTGGCTGTTTATAAGGGCCCAGCCCTGCCCCCTTCTGGTCACATGACCACCCTGGTTGCTCCAGCAACATGCACCTGAGCTGCCCTGGTGATTGGCAGCTCGGCCCATACTACCACTGCCAGTAGCAGGCACCCTGGTGCCCTGCTACACCTCTCCCCTTCCCGGGGTTGAGCCTCCTTAGGAGTGGGGCGCAGGAGTGCCCCACGACACTGCTCTTGAAAATTCCCATGAATGGAGATTTCACAGCTTCTTTATGTAGCCTGTTGCAAAACTTGACCACACTCAAAATCTATTTCCAGCTTAAATTTCTACTGCTGCAGTTTAAGTCCATTGCACATAATCCTGTTCCCTACAGCTACAGAGAAAAAAAAGAAACATCTCTTCCCTCTCTACTGTCCTCTTTATTTGAAGACTGTAATCAAATTCCCCTTCAGGCCTCACCAGTGCTAAACAGAGTGGAAAAATTACTTCCCTTGATTTACAAGTGACACTCCTGATAACATAGCTTGGTATACTGTTGGCCTTTTTCACAACAAAAGCACCTTGTTGGCTCATACTCAATTTATGGTTGATTGTTACCCCCAGGGTCCTTCTCTGTAGCCTAACTAGTGATTCCCCAGTGAGTAGTTGGGCATGAAGTTCTTTGTATTTGTGCAGGCTGACTGGTCTGTACCTCTTTGGATCCTCCTTCTTCCCTTTCTTTAAGATGGACCCTATATTTGCCCTTTTCCAATCATCCAACACTTCACCCAATCTCCATGAGTTCTAAAAGAAAATAGCTAAAGGCTCTGAAATTACTTCAGTATCCTAGGGTGCATCACATCTGGCCCTGCCAATTTGAAAGCTTCTAACTTCTCCAAATAATCCTTAACTTGTTCTGCCATTACTTTAGGCTTTATACGGATTCTGCACTTCAGCCTGTGCAAGTACATCAGCTGCACTCAACTCACTAAGCAGAACCAGCTGAGCTCCAAGGCACTTCCCCCCCGAACTGGTTCTAGGGCTGCTTTTAAGGAATGTACTGCAATGTGCTGGCTTCAGTTCTTGGATAGCTCCTACCTCTGTGACTTCATTCTGTGTCCCAGTACCCTGACCATGTACCCAGCTCTTTAAACTTCAGACTCCAGTTTAACCTTGGCTTGCATCCCAAACTCTGCTTCTGGTAACCCCTGTGGCTCAGTGGTTAGTCCCCTGGCTTGGTGCTTGGGTTCTGACTTCTGATCCCCTGGCTTGTAACTCGGATTTGCCTTGTGTTGCTCCAAATAGCAGCTTACCTCTGCAACCTCCAGTACACCCCTCAGCTCTACATATTAGGTTTGACACTGCTGTGGACTGTGACAGCCTGTTTGACTTCTTCCCTATGTTTGATGCCAACTATACTCATCATCTGGTAGCTGACCCTTTGTGAAGACTCAGGTAAAAAAGACATCAGATACTTCAGCCTTCTCTGCATCATCCATAACTATATTGCCTTTGCATTCCTATGGTTTCTTTCACCTTCCTTTTTCTTTTGACCTCATTGTAGATCCCATTTTTATTGCGTTTTATGTCCGTTCATTGCCAATCACATCTCAAACCATGCCATGGCCTTCATAATTTGTCTCTGAATGTCCATGCGATACCCCTATACTCTTCCCTAGTAACATGAACAAGTTTCCACTATTTGTAGGATTTCTTTTTTAGTTTCAACTCATTAAAGAGATTGCTGTCTATGCAGACAGGTCTCCTATTGTATTTCCTGCTATTCTGTCACATCATGAAAGCTTGCTTGTACACCCTTAAAAGGCCTCCTTAAAGAACAACCAGCTCCCCTTGAGAACTCCCCCCTCCCCTCCAAATTTGCCTCCCAGGTGATCCTCCCCACCAGTTCCCTGAGTTTGCTGTAGTCTACCTTTCTGAAGTGCAGTGTTTTCATTCTGCTGCTCCTCTTCCTTCCTTCCATTAGGATGTTGAATACTACTGAATGGTCACTGTCACACAAGTGACATTTTCCATTTTCACATTCTCAAACAATTCCTCTCTGTTTAGAGCTGAAAGTCATAGAATCAAAGGAAATTGGGGTTGGAAGGGACCTCAGGAGGTTATCTAGTCACCAAGGAGGTCACCAACTTCCTGCTCAAAGCAGGACCAGCCCCAAATGCCAATCATTCGAGCCAAGGCTTTCTCTACCCAGGTCTTAAAAACATCCAAGGATACAGAGTCCATAACATCACGGGGTAACCTATTCCAGTGTTTTACTACCCTTCTCATGAGAACATTTTTCCTAATACCTAACCTAAACTTCCCTTGCTGCAACTTAAGACCATTTCTCCTTGTTCTCTCATGTGCCACAAGTGGGAACAGTCTAGCTCCATCCTCTTTGTAACCACCCTTCAGGTAGTTGAAGGTGGCTCTTAAATCCCCTCTCAGTCTTCTCTTTACCAGACTAAATAAGCCCAGTTCACTCAGACTCTCCTTATAAGTCATGTCCCCCGGCCCCTTAATCATTTTTATTGCTTTCCTCAAGACACTCCCCTAAGTGCAGGTTTTTTTCACATCTTATTTAAGCTCATGAGATTTCTTTTGGTCTGATCCTCCAATTGTTGATGTCTCTCTGAATCCCAGTTCTACCCTCCAGCATGCCTACTACTTCCCCCAGATTGGTGTTATCTGAAAACTTGCTGAGGGCATATTCCATCTTATCTTCCAGATTGTTAATAAAGAAAGTGAACAAAACTGGCCGCAGGACTGATTCCAGGGGCACTACACTTGATACCAGCTGCCAACTTGACATCAAGCCATTGATTACTATCCTTTAAGCCTGACAATCCAGACCATTTTCTATCCACCTGACAGTCCATTCATCCAATCTGTACTTCCTTAGCTTGCTTGCAAGAACATTGTGGGAGACAATTATAGTTACATTCTCAAAAGCCTTGCTAAAGTCAAGGCATATCACATGCACTGGTCTCCCTGCATCCACAGTTCTAGTCATCTCATCATAGAAGGTAATCAGGTTGATCAGGCCTAACTTGCCCTTGGTGAAACCATGCTGACTACTCCTAATCACCTTCTTCTCTTCCACATGCTTAGAAAAGGATTCCTTGAGGATCTGCTCCATGGTTTTTCCAGGAACGGAGGTGAGGCTGACTGGTCTGTAATTCCCTGAATCTTCCTTCTTTCCTTCTTAATGATGGGCACTATATTTGCTCTTTTCTAATCATCCAGGACTCACCCAACTGCCATGAATTTTCAAAGATAATGGTCAGTGGATCTGTAATCACATCTGCCAACTCCCTCAGCACCTTCAGGTGCATCACATCCAGCCCCATGGACTTCTATACATCCAGCTTTTCAAAATAGTCCCTAACCAGTTCTTTTGCCACTGTCACCTTTTTACCTCCCCCCCAAATTGTGCTGCTGGGTGCAGTAGTCTGGGAGCTGCCCTTGCCTGTGAAGACTAAGGTGAAAAAGGCATTGAGTACTTCAGCCTTTTCTGAATCATCTGTCAGTAGTTTGCCTCCCGCATTCATTAAGAGCTCACACTTTTCCTGATCTTCCTTTATTGATGGCATACTTGCAGAAGCCCTTCTTGTTACCCTGCACGTCCCTTGCGAACTGCAACTCCAATAGTACTTTGGCCTTTTTGGACACATCCAGATGAGAGAGCATGTGCAGTTTGTTGTACCTCAAAGCTGTCTGAGGCACTGCAAATTACATGCAGCGCATGGGTGCCTGTTTCCTGGAGATCCCAGTGTCAAAAAACTCACTATACTCTGGCTACCAGCCAGGCTGTGCGTGGCCAGATTGGCAGGGCTGCTGCCCTGGGAGGCCCTGCTGCCCTGGGAGATCGATATCTATATCTATATCTATCAAGTTGCAGAACAGCGGCAGCATGGGGTGTTAGGTCGTGGCACTCCACCCTAGCCCTCCCCCCCCCATTATTCTCAATGGGCAATTGGCTCATGACTCCATAAACTCAGTTATATTATTATTCCTCATTGTATCAGGACAATTAATTCTTCCTATTCTCCATTTTTCCCCTTCAGGAACATAAGTTCTGATGAACTCCAACCTCTAGTCTACAAAGTTTAGGAAATTATACAGATCAGGTGGTAGGGCCAAACTGGAAAATCAGACATTCAGATGAGGCCACCTCTTCCACTCCTATCAAAGGAATCAAAATACAAAAAAAATGATGACTAGGTCACAATAGAAGACTCTTCCTACAAGAGGTGTACCCAGAATACACATAACCTTGCAGGTTGGCTAGTAATAAAGAGAGGCAGAAACAGGTCAACAACCCAACCTTTTATTTGCATACACTTGAGAACACAAAAACAAGCATTCATCCCAAAGTCTATCTGCATACCCATGACAGCACAACATATATTCTCACCTATACTGGCTGGGGAGACTCAAGAGATGAGAGAAGTGTGGAAGATTGGCAGCAGGTCTTCTTAAAGTTTCTGAATTCTCCAAATTTTCTCTCCAGTCTATACCCTATATTTATATGTGGCTGATTCTAATATTCTAATAAATGACCTCTGATTGGTTTTATTTAAATTTAATTGTTTCATTGAATCTCTGGGGACTGGATTGAACTAGGTCTCTTGTGGACTTGGAAGATGTCTATTAGTTGGGCTTTATATCCTTGAGAAAGCAAGAGGGAGGTTTCTTATTTTCATTCCTTCTCCATTGTGGAATGCTTCTCTGACACAGCTATTTTGTTTTTACAAATTATCTAAGCATCTTCATAAAAATGTATCTAGAAATAGTGTCTAATACACTGGGCTATATCAATCATTACTACTAATATTAAGATAAAGCTGTGATATAGTACAGCAGTTCCCAAACTCTGAAGGAATGCACACCACCAGTTTAAAATGATACAACTTTAAGTGCTACCAGAAACATTTTTAGTTTAACCTTAAGTACCACCAGGAAATTTTTGTCATATAAAGTAATTATAATCAACTTGTTAACATGCACCACTAACAGGTTGTTTGTGTACCACTGGTGGTACACATACCACAGACTGGGAACCACTGGTATAGTACATTTGGATGATTTACTGCATGTTCTTCCTTCAGAAAGTCTTCTTTCAGGCCTTGTGCTCTGTTAAATTGTATGTCATTACTGATTTAGTAAGATGTTGATGGCTTCCTTTACTTTGACCAAGCTAGTTCTCATACCTGCAAAGGTTTACTCTATGGTCACTCAGAAACAGGCCTTGGGGCCTTCTACTCAGCTACACTTCTGCAGCTTGGCTTAAGACCACTGAAAATGGCCAAGGCTGTTAACAGAGGGCAATGATACACATAGCTATCATCAAGTACAGGATGACACCTTATAGGCTAACTGATTCAGAAATTTATAAACTTTCATAGGCAACAGCCTACTTCCTCCACACCCCAGTAAATGTCTTAAGGGGCTAGTTCAGCATATACCATCTTCCCTCCCCTTTCTTTCCCTCCCTTTACCTCAAAGAGGAGCCAGAAATGATCAGGCCTTACCTACAGTCCTATATAAATGGTAGAGAACTATTTGCTCTTTTCCTCAATCTGTCATCAATTGACTTGTTCTTATATTTCCACACCTCCGCTCTGTAAACCCCTTCCTCTGACACAGCTGATTGGTCTTGCAACAGGTTTAATCCTGTGGAAATCAGTGGGGAGTTAGTATGCCTCTATCCTAGGGAAATAATCCACCAATAATGAAAATTAAAGTAGTTGAAAATTAAATTAACTAACACATTTAAAACCCCCAAGTAATAAACAAGTTACAGATAAAACTCTTCAATTCAGTCTATTCTCGATAGCAATACCCTTTATCAAAAGCAAGGGAGTTTTCTCTTTCTTGTATAGATATCTGTTCATCACCAATATAATCTTCACTGTCATCTATAGTTTTTGCTAATTATTATTGTATTATTGATAGCTCTAAGGAACAGGGAACTTATCTTCCCTTCTATTTCTGTAAAAATAAGCATAAGTGCACTCAGCCTGACTAAAGATGCCAAGTTTTAATACATATTAAATTTTCTTGTACCAGTATTTTATCTAGGGTACCTTTGTGAAATGGATTAAGCAAAATGATTAACGTCTCTTTTGCGGCTCCCTTTCCATGCCACTCCCTGTGTGATGCTGTTACACAAATGTTTATTACCATCAATTATGATGGTGGTTTTAGTGACATGAACATTTGTGCAACAGCACTTATTTGTATAAACTAAAAAGTACTTGCAAAAACAAAACAATCCTTGGATGCCCTAAGAAAATAATAAAGGCACTGACAAAGAGCTCGCCACTGAATGAAAAAACAGCAATTTTTATTTATAAATATATTTTGTTTTTCAAATCAAGATGTTCCCTAAACCTGATTAAAATTTAAGATGAATATTTACTACATGCCAGCAGATGGTAAAATATTGTCAAACAAAACAAGTTGGTGGCTTATTTGAATCCTAATGATCTTTTAAGTCATGTTTGCCTGAACTGTCAAAATATCTAGTATGGAGATATCACTAGGCAGACAGAATTTCTGAAGACAATAACACATAAATGAAGATGAAGATGGGAGAAAGTATTGAAATTATTATCATTGGAGAATCTGTTGTTGAAAAAAAATATAGGTAATTAATACATAGTTAGATTAATGATTTGTTGACCTGTTCCCCAAGATACAGCAAAAAACCAAAGATCTAGGAACCTTAAGGTAGAAGATAATATCAAAAAGGGAATGGGAAAATTATAGCAAGAAGAGAGTTGTGCTTCCCCTTCCTTGCTCATCACCAAAGAAATGTCATTTTGCCTTAGCTCTCCTCAAATACTTAACTTTTCTCAGACTTATCTCTTCTCTGATTAACCCATTGTCTGATATAACTAGTTCAGTTACTAAATGACAATTTAACCCATTTTTCCCAACTATGCTACAATAAAACATAAATAATATAGAGATCCCAAGAATAGCTTATTACGTAAGGAATTACAAATACATCATTTAAGCAAGCTAGTCCTAAATTTTCATAGTTTATTATTTCTATATTATAGTCTAGTCATAAATCCTGTCAATTTGAAAGTAAAAGAAAACACTATTACATTATCTATATAATGCAACGAGTACAAAACCAAAAATGTATCTTTGAATTGTAACTATAATGGTCCAAAGAAAACATCATTCAAATCAACTGTTAGTGTTACAGTACAGCATTTTCTGAAGACAATAAGCAAAGTCAAGTGGTTTAATGAAGTCATGGTCCCTTGAGAAGCTTCAATACCCAACAGCAGAAAATCTATTCTATAAGAGAGCTTGATAATGATTTTCTAGTCCATTGATTTCAGTAAAGAAAGGACCTACATTTTCTTTTAGACTAACATAATGGATTTCAATATAAAGCGGAAGCAAATAGTGTGCATTGGAACCTGATTACTTTTTTGGACTTTTTAAATTGTACAGCGATGAAGCTATGAAGTAGGAAGTTTATTTTTTCTATCCATGTAGATTCCTCTACTGAGCTCAACACTGTACCTCTGTCAGCATCTTCCAGTACTGCATTAAAGAACATAATTGACTTCTGTTGTTTGTTGTTGGGTTTCTAATCATCTTTGCAGGAAAGAAGCATGCATTCCACTTGCTTTGGTATGATATATATTTTTTGTTACTACATTGTTTTTTTAAATGCATGCCACTATGTATTTATGTTAGAGAAAAGAAAATTTTAAAAATGTGAATTATGCTTAGAGTACCATAGCAGGGTTTTCAATGGTCCTCACTTTCTGGGAAAGTTAATTTCACAGTTTTATACTGTCCCTTAAAATAGATTTTTCACCTACACAGATAAGCTTCACATGTACTGTAGAGACATCTAGTTTACTAAACTGGAGTCTTCATTTCAAGACACTAGATAATCTGTTAGATATCTGGGCCACAGACCTTAAAAAAGGATGAAGACTGATTTTGATTCAATATTCTTTTGAAACAGCAGAGGAGATGATTCATTTTTTCCTCTCGGTTTCTGAGGATGCATATTGAAGTGTTCTGTACTATATTTACTAAGCCTGAAGACTTCATGCCCAGGTGTATTATAGTGCCATAAGGCAGCTGAGAGGTGATGGAGGCCTGAATAACTGAGGCCAGAATGTGATGGATTCAGAGATGATGCAGGCTATTGCTTATACATCAGCACTGAATTCAGAAGTATTCCTCAAGTAAGGACTGAATTGACTAATTGCAGATGTGTACCTCCGGCGAAAAGAGACTGCTTTCTGAATGGGAACTTTTCAAAATACTCAGATTCAGTTTCAGGCATCAGTTTTCTTCTGTGAACTGGTCAGTCTTATTGTATAAATGGCAGGTGTGTGTTTAGATGTGATAAAGTGCAGGCAGAGAACTTTATCACACTTGCTAGTGAGTTAATTTACATTATCTGATCAGTTCACCTAATGGACACATAAAAATTGAAAAGGTCTAGAGGGAGAACTGAACTTCCTCCACATATGAAGAGTCTAGTGGTTGAACACTATCCCATCACTATTTGTTGAGTGCATCTTCATAGCGTATTACAGTGAGTCCTGCCACCTCTCTCAGGTGAAACAGCAGTAACTCATAGTTGAAAATGAAGAATGCTGCATAAAGATCTAGGGGGATGAGAACTGACAGAAGAAGATCAGCAGTGGCAATAAAGCAGTTTTAGTATGTCTGTATCATGCCAGTTTTAAAATGTTAGTTTCAATTAGATGAGCTTGTATTTGGCCTATGGATATCTTTCATGGGAGCTTGATCAGGGTTGGGAAGTCAGATACCAGGCAGTAGCTAACTGAGAACAATGCATCCAGGGTAGGTTTCTGAAGTATTATCAGACTTTCAAAGGAAGGGAATATTCTTTATTTCAATATTACCCAAGTTGGGAATCAAACTAGGGTAATGACTCTCTTTCACAGGGTCAGATTCACAAGGCTCTCTTCAGGTGTCGAGACTTTGTAACGAGTGAGCATAATGAACGAATGTCCTCTGGGAAGCAGGGAGACTGTTGGTGGCTATCCAGAGATTAAATTAATCCAAGCCATTTTGAGACTGCATCTTCAACTTGCAAGAGACTTTTAGTAAATTTCAATGATCTCTTTTTTTAAATTAAGTCTTCTTTTAAATTATTAAAAAATAATAAACAGTGTTTTGTTAGTTATATAAAATTATGTTTACGGTTAAATAGCATTTTGATTTGAACAGGAGAATTTGAAACCAGAGAACTCAAGACAGTTCCTTGACACCATGATTTAAATTTACATTTCAGTTACTACTGGAGTTTCTGAATCAGTATTGCAATGACTTATTTAAACAAGTATGAGTTCTACAAAGATAAGTAAGGGATATAGTGCCAAAAATCTAAAAAAATTGGCCATCAAAGCATTTGTTATGCACCAATAACTGAATTTTAAAAGGCCTCTTGTATTTTGGTAAGGACTCAGGTAAAACAAATACTGTATTTTCTCACATACCACATACCCCAAATAAGACAAACACCCTGCTTTTGGAAGACACAAAGTAGAAAAAACAACTTTTCCAGAGTTGTGGCTAACTGCATGGCTAACTGTTAACTCTCACTTGCCCTCCACCTATCAATGACTACTTGAGGCACAAGCTACAGTGTTCAGCTGAAGGCTACTGCCAATTCCTGCAAGGTTGTGAGGGGGTTAGCACTAGAAACTGTCCCTGCTGTTGCAGGGCCAGCGACAAGTGGCATCCACTTGCAGCATAGAGGTCTATGAAATCTATTAAATAATTTTTCCCACTTAAGACACACACCCCAATTTTGGAGGGCTGATTTTTGGTGAAATGTTGCACGTGGTATGCATTAAATATTATATAAGCTGAAACACATCCTGGAAACTAAACTAAGCTTTTGAAAATAACTTTACATTTTCTCTTTGAGCTGAGAACAGTAACAGACATACTGTGAAAATAGCTACTTATATAATATTTAATTTGTATTGCAGTAGCACCTACAGGAGTGCATGAGCTATCAGGGGATCTCATTAGCAACAGCGGGCAAAATATTGGCTCAGAGACTCCTTAACAAACTGTTTTTGCACACACTAGATGGAAAACACTGAGTCCCAGTGAAGCTTTAGAGCAAATCAGGAAATAGTAGTCATGATTTTTGTTTAACAAAAGATCCAAAAGAAATGCTGTGAACCAAATTACAATCTCTGTGTGGCTTTCAATGATGTCAGGAGAGCTTTTGATATGGTCAATGAATCTAGTCTCACTTTCCTCCATCAGCTCCATAAAGAAATGCATGTCAGAGTAAGGATTGGTGCCAATCTATTTAAGCCTCTCATCTCCAATGAAGTCAAATAAAGACCACTTTTGTTCAATCT
Organism: Gavialis gangeticus; assembly: GCF_001723915.1. Taxonomy (NCBI): domain Eukaryota; kingdom Metazoa; phylum Chordata; order Crocodylia; family Gavialidae; genus Gavialis; species Gavialis gangeticus. The sequence goes on along the minus strand of NW_017729026.1, from coordinate 45,162,074 downwards.
GTTCTATGCTATACCTGTGAAAAGGACAATTGGAATGTAATTTCAGTTGGCATGATAAAATTCTTCACCTCTAGAACACAGTTTAATTGTTCAAAGTTGCTAGCAAGATTGATAATCACTACTCAGCTTCTCTACAAGTTGCTCTCTGTACATGGGTATGAATATCATCTACAAAGATTGCTCTGCATTAATGGCACATTTTGTACAGGATTTACAGGCACTGCCTACATCTGATTCTAAGTAGCCAACCAATTTGTGAATGGCAAAATTCTGAATGCACCCACATGTGCACTCAAACTCAATCACTAGGATAGCTCATAGGTTTATTCAGGTAGGTATGTACCTTCCCAAAAGGGTGCTTGGAAAAAAAAACACAACTAATGAGTAGGTTCCCTCCCTTAGAGCTCTCCTTAAACTGGTTCACTGAACAGCCAAGATGGAAAGATACATGATGCCAAGAGAAAAGGAAGCATGTGGAAGTGTGGTTCAGTGAAATGGTACCTACTCCATAAATGAAGGGCTCTGGCTTCTATCCACTACACATGCCTCTAGTGGGGCAGCAAATTTCCCACTGTTGTTTATCCAATGAATATTAAATACAAAAGTATAGATAAGCCGCTGCGGACTGGGACCAAAATCCAAGGCAGTGTGATCTCACTGAGACATACTTCCCTCTGGAGTCCTCTACTCCTGGCTTCACATATCAAAAATCAGCCAGTCAAAACACTTATTTTATTGTTTTACCTTTTTCCTATCATGCTGTTCATTAAGTAAATGAGTTATCTTTTTGGTACTCTCCTTAGGCCTTCCCACTAAGTCCCTTACTGGCTTGTGATTCCATTATTACATCATGTCCCATTAATCTATAGCCTTCTCAGGACAGGGGACATGCCTTATCAGTTTTGTGCATCATTTCATATAATTTGTCACTTAAAGGAATCAATTAGTGTTGCTAATATTCCATAAACACTGACCAAAGCAGAATCATGCTCTGCCCATAACCTAATGCCAAATAATATTGGTGACCATTATAATGAAAGCTGCAGTGTTTGATCAGTTGCCAGGTCAATGAGCCCGACTCTCCCACTGGCAATAAATCAGCTGCCAAATTTACCCACAGACTCAAGCATATCAATAACGGCATCAAGTTCACCCACACTGAATCACATAAAACAATAAAATCTTCAGATTAGACTTGCTTTCATAATGCAGACAATTTAACTGCATAATTAAGGAAATTACTGCACTCAGTTGGCATCTTTCCAGATAGCAAGGCTGCTCAGAGGATCATATATTGCATACAGATATTTGGAAAACTTCAGCACCCTGTTATTATTTCTACATATCAGTGATATTAGTTTGCTACTGTAAATTCCCCATTTACCATTCCAAAATAAATTCCTTGTTTCAAGGAGTATTTTGTATGTGGAACAGCTCCTCAACAGTTGCTTATATAAGGAATGGTTGAAGAATATAATTTAGGACTATTTTTCTCATATAAAATCAAATTTATGTACCATTCTTGCATCTGCACATATGGAGAGAATGTTATGGAGAGGAACTATGTACAAGTGACACCAGATTTCCCAACCCAATATTTTTTTATTCAAATAATTGTCACTGGTCATATCAAGAATTATGTTTTATACTGTAATCATTTTTTTTTGGACCTAATGATGTATCCATTTTTCTTTGAGGTAAATTTTATAGGCTTAAAGGAAAACAGAATGTTATATCCAAGTCACTGACACTAAGTTGTATGCTATCATTTGTCAAATTTCAGCTTGGATACCAGATACAAAACTTCACTGGGTTCACAAAGTATAAACCATTGATAGCACTATGTGAACCACTAGAGTTAACACAACATTATGGCATATCACTAGTGTAGGACTCAAAGTGGTTTACAAGACCCCGTATTATAAAATGTACACACTCTCAGGAAACACTAAAACCACTGTCAGAGTCCCCTGTGCTTATCTCCCAGAGCAAAACCCTAATTATAGCACAACGCTTTCCTTTCAAAAGCCTTCTTTAATGAGCCCTAGCTACTACCTCTTCACTTTCAGCTTTACGATAGGATGCGGTACTCTTAGATGGTGGCAAATGACATACCTCATACACAAGAAACCTAAATAACCCATTTTGTATATATTTTAGAACCAAGTAAATAATGAACCTATGCTTACTTTTTGCATTGCACTAAGACACTTATGCATATGAAAGTGTTTTTATTTCAGGGTTGTTGGATTTTTTTAATTATCAGATTCCAAGCTTTCCACCCTCATTGGTTCCATGTCCAATTTACTCAGTTTATTTTCTTTTAAACTGCCAGCTTTAAATTAAACTTGGGATCCTAAGTTAAATTTGGCTTTACATTGACTCAGGTATCAATATTATTAAAAATCCTCTATGTCAAATAGGACCTTAGTTTAATCTGTCTTCTGGGCGAGGGACAAGTATTCAAAAAGCCCGAGCCTGAATTGATTCAACATTTGCAGGTTAATCTAACATGTGTAGAATGATCCGATTTGCAAGTGAATAGACATTCACTTTTGATTCCTGAAATGCAGGCATGTGTCTGCAGTGACTCAGGCTAGAAGCGGGGGGCACTAGAGCAGCCCTGCCTTCCCTTCCTCAGCAGCTGCAAGGCTGGAGAGAAGCTGACCGGAGGGGTGCATGGCCAGGCCCCACCACTAAGTATGATTGGGGAGGGGTTTAAACCCCCAATCTGGCCTGTAGGGACCCTAGCCAGCCTGACTCAGCCCCACAGCCCCAGCCACAGGCAAGGCAGGTGGATAGTGAGGCCATGCCAACCAGCTCTGGTCATGCTCCCACCCCTGAGTTGGGGAGGAAGGTGAATGCCTGACACGGGCTGCTCTGCCCCAGCCAGGCAGACCCCAGCTACCAGTCAGACAGGGGATGGAGGGGGAGATTAAAGACCCTTACATCTCCCCATTTGCTTCAGGGTGCAGTGGGTGGAGGGGTGCAGGGGTGGCTGGCCATGCCCCCCCATCCCACCACGGCTCAAGCAGAAAAGTGGGAAATGCATGACAGGGGCTGCTACACCGTGGCCAGGCAGACCCTGGCTGCCCTCCCCCAGTAGGGGAGTGGAGGAAATAAACCTCCTTTCTGCTCCCTTTGCCTCAGGGGGCCATGCCAGGCCCATGTCAGGGCACACCACCACCCCTGGGGCAGGGCCAGCCCTGCTGTCTGGAGCAGACAGCACAGCCCAGCCCAGGGCTTAAAAGCCTGCTGGGATGCTGGGGAACTCTGGTTTAACTTAAACCAAGAAGTGGTCTGGGACAAAAGTTGCATAAACCGATTTGACCCAAATCAGTTAAGTCTGATTCTACATTCAACCAGGTTTATCTTAAACCAGTTTTGACCATTTTTAAACTGGTTTATGTGTACTGAACTTCTGTTCTCTTACAGGTTTAAAACAGTTTCTGATCATGTAAACCGGTCTGTGTGAACTTCTGGCCCTAGCCTTGATGTAAGGACAATTTAAGTTGTGGCTAATGCTTCATAACTTTCCTACCACTGGAAGCACTCAAGTGATTTCCTGATTCTACTCAACTAAACTGCCTTATCAATGCTAGCCACTTTGGGGGGCAAATTAGCAAATTAGCTGTTTTGGGGCTCTTATAAAGAAAACAGGCTGCTGAGACATTTTACCATTACAACTATTCTCCCTACCTACAAACTGATAAGAGAGTGACTACTGGGTGAAAACATTGACCTGAGACTTATTGCAGACTAATACATGAACTTTACATCTTCCTATCAACATAAAATTTATGTGAATGAATGTGTGATATACTAAGACAAAAGACTGCAAGGATCTATTTATTAAGGAAATAGTGTGTGTCTGTCATCTGTGGGGTTCGCAACAAATGCAGCCTACATAATTATTTATTAAAGTATTTTGTTAAACAAAAAGAATTTGAAAAGCAAATTAGCTGCATGGCAGTTCATTAACCTGTACCTAACTTGCATATGTGGTCTAACTGCTGAGTAACTATCTCTGACTGGAGCAGATCTCACTGATGGTGCCATTGTAAAGTGTACCTTACAAGTGGCCCTCAATGACACTTGAATTGTGTGCCCCTGGTATATATGTATTATATGTGTTTATTTAGGGACAGTTCATATCTCTCAAATCAGGAAAGGCACAATAATAATGCTATCTTATTATACTGTGCTTGTCTGCTTGCTCTGGGTTAGGCTTTAGCACAAATAAAATTTGTCCCTTTGAGTCCCATTCTTTGGAAGGCTGATGGTAAGGTATGCTGACAATAAATAGTCCTGTCGATGTCTAGTCTCACTAACAGAGTGGAAGCCTTGAATTCTGTATCTCTATCTGCATAACCAAGAAAGGATCAGAAACCCTCTACTCTTTGGTGTTGGCCAGCTGTAAAGGCTTGCCCTGCTCTATTATATAGAGTGGGAGTTCCATGAGTGTTAATCTGCAATTTAAGCTTGTATTAGCCAGTATGTCAATTAAATGTATTTCTTATTTCCTGCAAAATTTAGAATAATATTGTTTGAGTGGTAATTGAAAATTTTGAGAAATGGAATGAGAGGGCATTTAGCATATTTAATTCTCTCTGGATGTTACTACTAAGTCACTTAGAAAATTATTACCCAGTATTCAGTACTTTAAAACCAAACTGACACATCTTAAAAATGGCATATACACTAAGCAGCTCTAAACAAATATTTCTTTTTCAAATTTTCACTTCCTTTGACTCTCTTTCTTGCCATTATTATTTATCTAGGTATTTTAACAGTATACACCACTCTGGTATCTAAGCTCACCAGCTTTCACACCACACATTTCTTTCCTTGTGGTCTTTGAATTGTTCAATTAGCTGCATCTGCTGAAGTTTTTTTTTTCCTGTTCATGAGAATACCTATGCTGAATTACATTTCCTGTCTGTAGATGAAAACACTGTCCCATCGCAGTTCATTTAATCTGCGATACAGAACAACTGAGGTTTTTCATTTCTGAAGGATACTAATTAATAAATTATATTCAAAAATTGAAAAGTACTCCTGGGGATAATTCTGTCTTGAAAACAAAATGCAAAATTCTCTCTCTACCTTTTCCGTTGCCAATAGAGACAATAAAATCCTTTTCTTCAAAATATTAAACATTGTTGCCACTAACAGAAAAGTGTTAAAATTGTTAATGTTGCCTAATGGCAACACTCCTCTATAGAAACTCTTGAAAGCCAAGAAAGAAGGAAACACCATATCCAGTTTAAGTGACCTTTAATTAACATATCTTAACCCACATAATACAGTTATTCCCCTTTTTCTCTTGATGAATAAGCCTCATACAAATCCAAAATGGGTAGCATATTCACTTTATACCTCAGTCCCAGAATAATGCAAAACCTTAATTCCAACAGTATGAACATTCACCTGTAAGAACTCATGCACTAGCAAATATTATATTATTTTTTGGCTAAGATTTGAATTTTACTAGTAATATGCCTGAAAGTAAGTGTAGAGAATGATCATGTCAATAAAATTGATCATCTAATTATTTTTTTAAAAGTAAGAGGAAACTTTTAACACAAAGCCGATATACTTTTATTGGAAAAATTCCCACATCTGTTAGCCTAGCCTCTTTTTTCAAGGCTTTCATATCATAATATCATATCATAATATCCTTAAGGAGACAATCCTCCAAGCCCAGGGGAAGGTAATC
>NW_017729026.1:45155561-45156344 GCF_001723915.1 Gavialis gangeticus | reverse complement strand
AGGTCCCTTCCGACCCTAGAAACTATGAAACTATAAATGCTGATAATATGGAAGACAGGGTGTAACATGGTCCCACCCCAGGAGTGGCCATGATACCCCTGGAGCCCTCCTCAGCCCTTATCAACTTCACTCTCTTTGGACAATCTCCCCTTCCCTTTCCTGCCACGCCTTGATGAATTTATCTTTTAGAAAAAGGGAGCCTGCCCTAGGGCTCCCCAAGCCTGGTCTTACACTGGTGAACACAGGTGTCTAAGCCCATCACCTTAAGGCAGGGGTGGGCAATTATTTTGGCCAGAGTCACACTTAGAGATTTTTAGTGAGCTGCCATTGGCCAGGTCAGCAGTCTACCCTGCATCAGCTCACCAAAACTCCCTAGGTGCCCCCTGTGGCAAAAAGCCACGTTGATTTCTCCCCCAAAATCTCTGCCCTGTGACACTGTGATTTAAATCTCTGTGCTGTGACCATTCAATTTGGATGGGCCCAGCACACAGGGGACCACACCCTCAGCCTGTCTCTTTAGCGAACTTGAGCTGGCTGCATTCCTGAGGGAGAGGGGAAACCTGCTCTCTCTGCCTACGTGACTGGTACCTGGGTGAGGGACATCTACCTGGGGAGCTGGAATCTGCCTGGTAACAGGTGATGCATTTCAAATTGGTTGGCTGACAGCCAACTGGGGCTGACCTCCGCTGGCCCAGGTGAATGAGGTCACAGGGGCTATATAACTTAGGACGGGGAAGGAGGCAGTCTCTTCAGCCATGAGGTGAGGCTGGAGCCATGAGGGGG
>NW_017729026.1:45154128-45155224 GCF_001723915.1 Gavialis gangeticus | reverse complement strand
GGGGGGGACTCAGAGGAGCATAAAAATCGGAAAGGGCCCTCTCCCCCAAAAACTCATGAACAAGGAACAGCCGGACGCTAGAAAGGATCTCATCAGTCTCTGGAAGAAGTGTGTGAGTAAGCTACTCGAGATCTGATAGATATCTAGCTGGCAGTAATTTAGATGCGTTATCAAAAGGCTACCACAGCCAGACTGTTTGCTCTTTAGGATTTCTAAGATATTGCTCAATCCTGTACCCTAGTTTACCCTACCCCTTGTAATCAATAAAGTTCTCCTTTTTGACTGGTGTGGGAGACTTATTGAGGGGTGGGTCTAAATTACGCCTAAGAGACCCCTTAGGTCTGCGGACTAAGGGAGACTTTACTTTTTGTCCCCGGACTTGGGGAAGTGCCCCAAGTGCCTGCATTGGGTCGAGTACCCATAGGACTATTAGGCCTGTGTTTCCCCGAGGATACAGGGCCGAGACAGTCCACTCTCGGGGTGGTGGCGGCACGTTACCCCCAGACTAGCGAGTGTGCTGCGGGAGAGGGGTTGGCTGGACATAAGGCGCCCCTAGGGAGGCATTCGGAGCCTGGAAGGTGGTCGGGCGCAGGGAGGTGGACGACTCAACGCAGGAGCGCCCCCTACTGGTCCGCCTCACATGGTGGAAATAGCGGTGGGATACGAATACCCAACTGTTTTCCTGAGGTGGGATCTCTGCACCTGCCACACCCCCTGCGTGGGTCCCAGCCAGTCTTCATGGAAATCCTGGGATTCCTGGACAGTGATCCCAGCCCAGCCCTAACTCCACATGCCCATCCTGCTCCCAGATACAACTCTCTGCCCGCCCATGGCCCCATTCAAGTGCAGATGGGATGGGACTGCAAGCAGGTGGGTAGCGGGACAGGCAGGTAGGGCCACGGAATTGGGATCACGGGGCAATGACAGCATGGGGCCAAGGATTGGGGCAGAGCCATGATCTGCTGCCTGCACATCCCTTGCAACAGATGCCAGTTCTGTGGGCAGGGGTGTATGGGAAGTAGATTGCAGCTCTGCCCAGGCCCCAGCCCCACTCTGTCACCACCCCATGATCCCCATCTCAACCCTCCCCCCCCCC
>NW_017729026.1:45133511-45153485 GCF_001723915.1 Gavialis gangeticus | reverse complement strand
CCCACCCTGCTCCTGGACATGACTCCCCACCTATTTGTGGCCCCATCCCCATCCACCCAGCCATACTCCCTGCCTGCATGGTTCCCAGACATTTTCCATGGAGAACCTGCAAGTCCGCCCTGTCCGGTGCCTTCAGGAGTTAGTGCAGGGTGGATGGGTTAGCATGCCTGGGCTGCCAGACCAGGTCCAGAAGCAGCAGCTGTAAGGGGCCACTGCTGGGACTGCTAGGAAGCTGAGTCTGGCTGCCATGCTGCCCCAGCCCTGCTGCACACCCAGGTGTGGTAGGACAGGCTGCACACACCCTGGCCTGGACTGTCCCCTGCACCTGAAGTGGGCAGAGCAAGGGTCCCACTGTGGGCCAGACAAAATGCCTTGGTGGTCCTGATCTGGCCCATGGACCATATTCTGCCCACCCCTCAAGGGTTAGCTACGTGGGTTCCATCCTCCCCAATACCCATATGGTGGGCCAGCAGGGAGTGTTCCTGCGCTGAGCCACCTGCCTCACTGTGCCCAACCCCCTTCCAGGCTCCAAGTACCTCATGTCTGGCTGACCCCTTCCTACAGCACACCCGCAAGCCTAAGGGTAACGCTGCCACCACCCAAGGTTGGGACTGATTTTGGCCCTGTGACCCCTGGGAAACACAGGCCTAGTAGTACGTGAGGGGTAAGTCAACCCACTGCATGAACTTGGGGTGCTTCCCTCAGTCTGAAGCACAAATAGTGGTCTCCCTTAGTCAACTGAACCAAGGGGACCCCAAGGCATTATCTAGATGCTCTCCCAATAAATCTCCCATGCTAGGTAAGAGGAGAACTTTATTAGTAAAAAGGAGTAGGTTTGGAATAGGGTACAGTGTAGAGCAATATCAGAGAAATACCTTAGAGGAAACAGTGGCATGGTAGCCTCTGAGTTACTGCAAGCTATATATCTAGTTAAATCTCAAATAGCTCACTCATAAGTATCATTCAGAGGCAGGTAGAGATTCCCTCTGGAGGCAAGCAGTTTATTGAACTTGAGTTTCAAGAGCAAGAGCATGAGTTTCAGATGGTCTAGCTTCTCTGAGAGTCCTCATCATGGCTGCTGCCCCTCCTTCTGGGCAGTCCTTAACTTATATAGACCATATGACTTCATTTCCCTGATCCAGTGAAGGCCCACAGTTGTTGGCTGCCAGCCAACCAATTTGAAAGGCATCACTGGTTGCCAGGTAGACTGGAAGGGTCTCTAGCCACCCTCCCAGCCCTGAGGTCATTACTTAGAACAATAGGGAGTTTAAGCCCCCACCCTAGTGTGTGGGACCAGTCACGTAGGAAGAGGAAGCAGGTTCTCCCCTCCCTCAGCTTTGTTTCCAGCTCAAGTTACAACTCGGTGTACCTGAAGGAGATGGGGAAGGGGTGTCTACCGTCTGCAGTGACCATGGTAACCAAATTGTGAGAGAGGTAATAAGCCTGATAGCAAAGTTTGGGGAGAGGCTGAGATGGCATTCTTCCACAACCCACACCTCACAAGTGTCACACATACTAGCCATAATCACCCCTATAGGCTATGGGATCTTGGTTCTGTTTGTCCTTAAACTAGTCTCTCTCTGGGCTATGGGCACCTTGGCCCCCTCATTCTCCAGCTGTGGCCCTCCTGACTTTCGGTCCTTTTCCTTAGACCCTGGCTCCGATCCTAGGCCATTTGAGACCCATGGGCTTTCCAGCCCTAGTAGTCTCTGGTTGTGGCCCTTCTGGGCCTTCAGCTGTTCCAGAGCTTTAGCCCTGTTCTTAGGCCAGTGAGACCTATGGGCATCCTTGTCCTACCTGTTTCCCTGGCCCTCATCTCTCTTTCTGAGCACTCCAGCCCTCCAGAACCCTCTTTACCTCCCCTTAGTCTCTTCCACAAATCACCAGAGCTGCTCACCCCAGCTCAGATATTACCTAGGGGCTCTGCTGCAACCCTACTGCCCAGGAGCTCCTCTTTCCATAGCTCCCAGCATGAGACTCCCTGCCCAGCTCCAGCTTTGTGCTTATATACTGATAGCCCAGCCCCTGTAGGTCATGTGACTCCTAATTACCCCCTGGCACATCTGTAGACTGCTTCTCAGACAGCTTGTCTTCTCTTAAAGTAGCAGGAGCACCAAGCTTCTTGCTACGCCAGGGAATAATATTTTCTAGAAGGGTATCATCCTTTCAAACTGAAATCTGGTTTAAAAATCCACATAATGGATCATACAGTTCTGTAGTGACTTTTGTATCACATGTATATGTGTGCAGTAGCTGCCTTTCCAAAAAGTTGGAAAAAGTCCATAACAACTAGTTCAGTTTAGAGAACTACTCAATAAATCTAAAGATCAATTATATAATAAAAAAAAGAAATGATGACTCTTTAATAGAGCTGGGTTACAATCAGAGCTTGAAACATCCAGTCATGCATGGCCTGTAGTAAGATTATCTGGCTGAGTACCATCAAACTCTTCATAACCTAAGCTTTCATTTGCCAAATAATTTGTGTGTCTAGGCTTTGTCATTGCAAGGATAACCTTCCAAACATAAACCAGCTGAAAAGCCACAGCCCAAAGTCTGAGAAAGCCCAAAGACTGTTCTAGTATTTCATTTCTGCTGCAGCTTAGAATTTTTCCAGGCTGTTCCAGTGAACACTGATAAAAGTCAAGCTAGTTTTTGCTGCTGCTATATAAATCTGTGGTTAATTATCTTTGGCTGCTCTCTGGGAAGCAGCAGAGGCAGGCTGTGGAACTAGTCACTAGGGAGTAGTATTCAAATACAGAGAAGATGGTAGAAATAAAGTAGCAAAGAATCATAAAGCATATCAGCAGTTAGGAAAGCTTTGGGTTGAGAGTAAGGAGCAGTGAGGAAATCAACTTTCTTCTTCCTCAGCAACCAGAGTATTGTAAATTTATCAGCCACCTACCAATCAATCACCTAGTAAGAAAGAAAAATTCCCTCCTTTTAGGGTAGGAGGAATGAGGCAGCACTGTTTTCTCACCTGGGTGCTGCTGCTTGTGGGACCTGGCCTTTCATAATGAATTCTGGTTGGTCACACAGTGGGTAACACTGGTAAAATTTCTGAGCCATATATGTGAATAGATGCAGTGAGGTACTGCATGAATAAATAAATGCAGGAAAGATATATTCATGTTATTATGACAGACAAGAATTTTATAGTCCTGAGGAGGAAAGGAGCAGAAAGTAGATGCAGAAAGAGAATAGGATCTTGTTACACATTGCAGTTTGAGCTGCTCAAATGTCAATTGTAGTGCTAGTTCGAGTTTGGAACAGTCACACCTTAAGGCTAAAAGCCTTCTCAGACTGTCCCCCACCTGCATTGCTGTGATATGTCACTAAAGGGCTGGCAACCAGGGGCCTGACTAGGAGTTACAGCTGTGACCTGCCACTATAAAGCTGGTAGGCCAGGACAGGCTTCTATGCTTGCTCTAGGTGTGGGGCTATGACCTATAGGTTGAAGGGGAAGGGGTGAGAACATGAAGCTGGAAGGCACAGAGTTAATGGGATGGGTTAGGTAATGAACTGTGTGGTAGAAAGGAAATGAGGGAAGGGTTGTGAAATGAAGGAAGTCAGTAACTGAAGGATAAAATAAAAAGACGAAAAAATAGTAATGTAAAAATAAAGAAGTAGTAAATTAAAGAAGGTCTCATGTTTTAATAAATTGGGATTTGGGATTGGGGTCTGCTGGTCGTGCTTCCTGGGGTGGCTTGGAGATGGGAGCAGGGAAAGAAAGCACTTCTGGAGGAGCTACTGCCTCTACCCTGGGAAGGAAGCCCCAGATCATGGAGACCTGATCTGGCCCTCTACCTTGTTCCCCTACCACCTTCCACAGACACCACTCCTAGACTTGTCTGTGCCCTGTGATCTGACTAGCTGGCCTGTGCTCTGCAGGCTGTTTGCATGGGGTTGCATCACTGGGGGTTGGGAGGAAGAACTGGCTTGGTGCCAGCCCTGCCCGCTGGACAGCAGTGTTCATGGGGTGGAAATTTTGTTCATATAGAACAGGAAGATGGGGAAGGAAACACTGCATCCTGGGATGCTGGAGGACTGCAACTTGGGCAGCTCATTTGTGGGGAGTGGCCACACATTAATGGAACATGAGCTGGGTAATACGGATCAGAGATAAATGTCCTGCCCTGGAGTGACATAGCTTTAAGATGCTTACACTGTGCTTAAAAAAAGTTTCAGGTGTTAATGTGCAGACAATCCAGGTGTTAAGAGCTCCAGGAGCTGCCCAAAATTATTGTGTAAGGGCCTTGTCACACAATCATTTTGAGTGGCTAGTCCACACATTAACACCTGAAACTGGCTTTAAGCACTTGTTATGGGGCTCAAAGTTGCACTACTCCAAGGCAGGATTATCTCTGATCCATGTTACCCAGCTTGTGTGGCACTAAGATGGCTATACCTTACTGCAGCATCTCCCAACTGGTGTGCCATCAGGCATGTACAGGTGTGCCGCAGCATTTTGGGTTGGAACCACGCCCCCCCGCCTGCTGCTTCTGCGGACAGCCAGACAGACAGAGGGCATGGTTCCAGCCAGATATTCAAACGTTGCGCCACCTGCTTCCCGCTGCTCTGCAGCGTTCTGCTGCTCACTACCTGCCTCCTCTCCAGTCTATGGCATTCAGCCACTCGCCACCCGATCTCCCCCACTCCCTCTCCCTCCCATTCTCTGCAGCATTTGGCCACTTGCCCCCCCCATCCCCCGGGTCTGTGGCCACTCGCTACCCCACTGCCAGGCCGGTGTGTCATGGGGTGGGGGAGGCCATGTAAGTGTGCCATGCGGTGAAAAAGGTTGAGAAACGCTGCCTTACTGTAAACAGCCCCTCCCTCCCCTGCTGGACAGATAAGGACCACTGCCCCCTTCCACGTTCCCCAACACTTCAGATCCCTGCTCACTCTCCCCCTGCCTCCCGCTTACCTGAACCTACCTGCCCTTTCTGTCCTGGGGAGCAGGCAGAGAAGGGTTACCCTGCCTCCTGTGACAGACAGTGCAGGCAGCCACAGGTAAGCAATTCCCCAGGGACCGGGAGGGGGGAAGGTAGGGGGGACCTCAATGTGCAGTGGGGAGCCTCAGGGGTGGGGGGCAAGAGGGAAGCCCAGAATGGGAGGAGGAGGTTGTTACCTTTCAGTCTTCCAGGCCCCTGCTGCTTTGTAGTGTGTCTGCTCGAAACTCCAGCTAGCACTAACAACCATCAACATTTGTGTTGCTCACAGTATAAAGTGTCACAAGGCCCTTGGTGCCATTTTCTCAGAATGTGGATAGTTCCTTCCTCTGTGATAGTACTATAGCTGGAACACTCTAGTGCTAGTACAATCATAGTAAAAAAATGAGATAAAAATACTTTGAAAACAAAGAGGAAGGAAGTTGAGAGACAGGAAGGACAACTTTGGCTGAAGACAACTTAGAAAAAAAAATACCACTATGGAGAGAGAAAAGACAAGATACAGTGGATTCGGGAATGAAAAGAAAATATAATTAACACATGGGTAGGGATGTACCTAAATCGTATCGGAAGTACACTTTGCACTGTGGTTGGCAGCCCCGCCTCTCATGGCTTGATCTTAATTGGCCGCAAAACTGAACAGCGATGAGCGCTGGGGCCACCAGGGCCTCTCAGCCAATCAGCAGTGCAGTATAGCCAACCCCACCGTGCCAAAATTCATGAGACAAACTCTTAAAAAAAAATCAAGAGATTGGCATGTCAATCATGAGATGATATTTTTGAAGTGGGTGTGTGGAGTTATTTGTGAAGGTGTTGGGGGCCATGGGGGTGTGTGTGTGTGTGTGTGGGGGGGGGTTGGAGCTCAGGGAGGGAGGGTCCCACATGCCCTGGCAGGATGCAGGGTACTGTGGGTCAGGAGTAAGAAGCAGCAGCAGGGCCGGGCAGGCTGTGGCTTGGGAGTGAGGAGCAAACAGACAGAGACACACACACAGACACTGACAGACACAGACAGCACCCAGCTGGTAAGTGGAGGGAAAGGGGCAGACGGGGAGAGGGAAGCAGCAGGGGGGGAGATCGAGGCTCCCATGGTGAGGGAGGGAGTGGGGCAGAAGCAGGGCCAGGGGTGAATGGGGCCCAGGGGCCCAAGCAGGTTGTCCAGAGGCACGGGGAATGGGTGCAGCTCCCTGCAGCAACGCACATCCCTAGGGAGACATGGGGGGCATGTGTTCCCCATGCCTGGAGCTCAGCCATGTGACCCCAGGGTGCCTCCTGCCACCCGGCGGGCAGGAGATGTGTTGCATGACTAACACATCCCACGTTCCCTGCCTGCCCAGTGGGCAGCAATGGCATCATGTGGCTGAGTTCCTGGTGCAAAGCAGCAGGTGCAGAGCCCCAGCCCACAGCAGGCAGCTTGCCTCTGCCCTGTGGGGGACACAGGCCCCCATTCAGGCCATGCCTCCCGCAATGGTGTGCGCTGCTGCGAGGAGCTGTGCCCTTCCCCAGCACCTCTGGATGACTCACCCAGCTCCAGGGCCCCATTCACTCCTGCCCCTACCCTACTCCCTACCTCACTGTTGGGGTCTCAATCTACCCCTGACCTCTTCCCTCTCCCCCATTCCTTTCACTCCACTTACCAACTAGGAAAATTTGGAGATCTGAGGGTTGAATCTGGAGATTGCAAGTCGGAGTTATTTTGACTTTGAAATCCCGAGTCTCGTGATGGTTTCGTGACAGTTGGCATTACTGTCAGTGGACAAAGGACACAGCAAAAAGAGCAAAATTAAAGGAGCCACTGAGAAGTACATTTCCAGCACAATTTAGGTAGCTCCATTGGTGATGTGTAGAGGGTGCACGCAGGTGCACATACACCCCCTGAGCTTGGCGATGCACCCCCTGCAAAAAGTATCACCAATGCTGGTGGTGGTGCCTATAGGTGGTTGCCCCTCATCAACCCTCCCCCCCCCCCCCCGTCACCACCGACACTGCCACCGGTGTCTTTGGGCAGTCCTCAGATGCCACTGGCCACTGTGGTCGCTGCCAGAGGCATCTGAGGGAGGTCACTGACTGCTGGTCAGCACTAGCTCCCCTGCCCCCCGTGGTCAACACCACCATGGCTACCTGCAGGAGCTCACCGCTGCCACATCCCCACCACCTATGGGAGGTGGCTGGGCCCCCCACCAGCCTTCAGGAGCATGTGATGTTCATGGTTAGATCCCTACACGTGGCAGAGAAAGTAAATTACACTTAAAAAAATGTAAATAGAAAGTTAACAGATACTGTTTCAGTGAAATGCTCTGTTCAACAGTACACAGTTGCTGAATTCCTTAAAATTGTAGCTTTACCACAATTGGTGTAACACAAGTACCTTTCACCTTGGCTAAGAGATTCAATGGTTTTTAGCTATTTTTTTCAGGACACCCCTAATTTACTTTTTGATTAAAGATTATTAATATTTTATGTATCTGATTATTTACTTCTGCTCACAGCAGTTTTTTGTGTTTGTTTTTGGCCCAGAGATGATCTTAATGATTCCTTTACTTTCCCACTGTATGGTACTTGCTAAAGCCTGGATCCCATAAATACTTCTACACTTATATAACCTTAAGCATACTCAATGTATTCAAGCTAAGGGCTTCAGGTGTTCTTTTACTACTTGGCAGTACTTTGTACAAGAATTCTTTTCAAATAAGTTGTACAAGCTTAATCAAAGTTCCCCCATATTGTATGGGGAAAACTTGAGATATGTTTCCTATAAAGGTCACAAGAAAATAGGATGAACATTTTAATTATTTTAAAGAAAATAAAAGTAACTGTAACAGTGACTTTGAGGCCAGCAATAGCATGGATGACAAGTTTTAAGATTTTCACTTTTTGGTTTTCCAGCCCATTCATAGGGAAACTCATTTATTATTAGAACTTGATATTCCTGACTCACTCATTGTGTATTTCCATTCATGATAAAAAAAATCAATATTCACCATGAACTGCATTAAAAACAGGCATTGCAGTTATAGCATCTGAATGCTCAGATGAGAAAAAACAATAAAGGAAATATCTAATAACAGTTGTTTCCATCAATTTTGTTAGAATTCAATTAAAACCATGGGAGCTATTCACTGTATATTGTCTATATATATTGTTTGTCCTGCTTGTGTATCCACTATGAAATCCTCAAAGATATGTTTCACTCTTAGTTGTAAAGATGCGGGATGAATTCCTGTCTCCAATTAGGTCAGTGGGAGTTTTGCTATTAATTTTGGTATAGCTAGAATTTCAGGCACTATATGCAACTCATTTTTTCAGTCTCTCTCAGGATGATGAGAAGTTCTTACAAGATCATGCAAATCACACCACAGGAATTCAACACATTTTGACAGTTATGGGAGAAAATGCTTTCATTATATAGAAAATCATGTTATTTAACTAAAGGAACAATTTATTTCAGGCCAATTTGTCGTATATGAAAGCATTCATCAATAATTGTTTACGTTCTTTCTTTGTCTTGTTAGTGTAGAAAAACACTATGTATTTTTCTTTGATTCTATAAGTAATCTCATTAGGACCAGATGGCATCTGTCTACTACAAACAACCCCTTTTCACTACTCTGCAGAAGCATACCAGTAAAGCATACCTGATATACTCATGAATGGGATACATGAAACCAAATTTACATATTACAGTTGTACAAATACACCATTATAATTATATGGTATTATGAAATGAATGCAAAACAGGTCTTGGCCGCCTCCTCCTCCAATGCCAATTATTTCTACATGGTTCGAGCAACCTAAATGTGAAAGTACCAATCTCTTTCAACAGAAAAGATTTTTTCAGATTTCTTGAACAAATGAATAAGAAACTGAGGATGTGGAACTAAAGCACATAAGGTATTTCACAAACTCAAAAGTGCCACATTCTTCTTTGTAGCTTATTACACAGTTCATGGATTTAAGTGACAGGCTCTGTTCCACGCAATTGCCATGGGACAGGTTTTTCCCTGGCTAAATGACATCCAGCAATCCACGATGGAATTTTAAAGCATCCATGCAGCATTGCAGAAACACGTCTATTTGAGAGCTCGGTTAGGACAAAGGACTAATATTCAGCTCTCCACTTTCTTTTTCATAAGAAACATCACAATTACCTACAGCTGGACATACAAACACTAAGTGCTAAGGAGATCAAATGGTAGCTTAAACTAGCAGTACATATTTAGTTATCTTTTTTTGACCAGTTGAAATATATGACTTCTTTATTAATAACCCATTTCTTTATTAATAACCCATTTTCATGCTTAAACAAACACCTTACATTTTGGCTGTCTGTCAACCTGCCAAGAGTATGTACACAGTGTTTTGGTAATCCTGAATTAATTTTCCATCACACGAACACTCCGCACAAGGGGAGACTAGTTTAGATGGATATTTACAGACTCTCCTAATGCATTCATTTCAAGCTATGCCATACATAGGATTTGCACGTTGCTGTAGTGTTGAAAGAGCACGGATCCTTATCCCCCAGGAAGGCATTTCTCAAGGACCTCAAATCAATGCATGAAAGGATAAGAGTAGGGAAGTGAGGCGTGGAGCACAGAGCAGGTTTTTACCTCTTCAGCCCAAGGCAGATAGTTCACGTGATCTAAATTTGGCTGATTCATTTCTTTCCCCATAAAATATCTCTGACGTCTCAACCAAATGAATCAACACAAAAAGTGGAAGGGGCAGCTCTGCAGCCTAGAAGGTGTTTTTTAGCTGTAGGTGCCCCACACCTCTGGGTGGCTTAAGATTTGCAGATCTAAATGGGGCTGGAGGCTAGGCTTTTTGCAGTCAGGAAGAAGCTGAGCAGCCTTGGGGTAAGAGCTAAGTGAGGAAAATGAAGGGGGCACGAGTGGGGGGTGACTTCCTTCTTCCTCACGCCTCCCTTGCATAGCTCCTGCAGCCCAGAGGCTCGAGACTCCGCTGAGCTGCTCAAGCACCTGCTTTCCCCACACGACACCTCCCCGGTACCTTCATCATCGCCCATCTAGGCAACAGCCCCAGCGCTGACGAAGAGCAAGCAGTAAATCCTCGAGGCGTCGCACGCCTATGCCGCGGGGCCCGCTGCACTTAAAGGGTTAAAACAAAGCGCGGCATCACAGCCGACTCAGCGGGGCCGGGACAAGACAATCCCCACCCCCAGTGGAAACGAGGCTCCAGGAGCAAGGGGGTGGCTTCAGTGGCCGCTGCTGCGTCTGCGCACTGCTTCCGCGCATGCTCATTGGCAGGGCCCAGCTCGGCTCTTTATTTTCCAGCCCCGCTTCCAACCGCGACTTTGCAGTCCCCAACAGCTGCGCGCCCCTCCCCCTCCCGGCCCGGACGGTAAGTAACGGCTGCCCCGGCCACGGGCGTGCCCGGCCCGCCCGCCCCACTCCCGGTTCCCTGAGGGGCCGGGGCTGCGACGTCTCCCTTGTGGCGCGTCCCGAGCCGGTGCGGGGAGGAGGGCGCCTGTCAGCGCCTTAGGACCCGCTCGTGGCTCTTGCGGGGACGCCTTAGCCCGCCGGGCGCTGCCTGCCTGTTCATAACACGCGTCTCCAGTAGGGACCAAGAAGGGGATGCTGGATGGGTCCGCCCCTGGGCTGGCGGCGCCCGCTAGGACTTAAGCGCTTTTTTTTAATGGTTATGATTTTTTCAGTCGCACAGAGTGACACCTGTTGGGGCCCCGGAGATCAGTCTTGCTGCTGTATCCCAGTTGTCATCACTTACGTTTTTGTTTTTGAAAGCTGGGGGTGATGACACACTGGCCACGTGATGCGATCGGTTCAGTGAGGAGTGATACACTTGCGTTTCGTGCTGGGTACTGTTCTGCCTGCAGCCGGCCAGAAAATAGGTGAGGGGCAAGGATTTTATTTGGAAGACATGCTGGACCAGAGGTTCTAACCCCAGGTACCGGGCTGTAAGGGGTTGGCTGCTGGTCTGCAGGAGGGTTGGCTGCCAGACTGGAAGTTCAGTAGTGACCAGCGTACTGCGGAGCGGCAGCTGACACTTTTTTTTTTTTTTTTTTATAGTTAGTACTTTTTATACTTAATATAAAAAAAGGGTTGGCTGCTGCTCCACAGTATTCTGGTCACTTCCTGACTGCAGTTTCCCAGTCCACAGCCTAAAAGGTTTGGGAACCACTTTGTTAGACAAGCTTTTTGTGCACAAGGTGCTCTTCCTCAGGTCTGGGGGAAAAAGTAGAACAGTAATTCTCAGTCAGGGTGCTGGGGTTCCCTGAGGTGCCACCAGATCTGTTGAAGGGTGCTGTGAGGTGTGAGGAGGTAAGGTGATCAGCAGTGAAACAAAGCAGATAAGAGCAAGCTCAGGCTTTTCCCTGCCTGGACAATCCCCCACTGCCAAGGCAAGGCCCAGCCCCTCTTGCAGATGACAGTACAGATTTCCCTCGATTTTTATGTGGGTTCTTTAGTATGTGAATTTGCTCTTATGTAATCAGCATAGATGCCACCCTGCCCAAGCAGGTAAGTCTGTTTGGGGGCCGGGGGGGAAGGGCCATGGACCCACTCACCCCAGCCCTGGCTGCAGCGGCCCTGGGAGGCACCGGCTGCCTGCAGCCGCTGGGCTGTACTGAGCCCTGAACCCCCCGGGGCTCTGCTTGTCCCCACTTACCCCAGCTCCTGCTGCACTGCTCCAGGAGTGGGCAATGCCAGCTCCCTGCAGCCCTGGTGTCAGCTGCTCCCAGGGCCATTCCATTACGGGCAGGGGTGAGTGCAGACAAGTGGAGGCCTGGGCTGTGTGGGGCGCAGCACTTGCCCCAGCCCTGGCTGCTTGACACTCACCCCAGCCCTAGCTGCCGGTGCTAGCTGCCTGCACCAGGGCACAGTGCAGCCCAGTGGCTACAGGGAGCTGGCATCACCTGTTCCTGGGCCAGTGCAGCAGCAGCTGGGATGAGTGGAGACAGGCAGAGCCCTGGGGGGTTCAGGGCACATTGCAGCCCTGTGGCTGCAGGCAGCTGCCACTAGCAGCTCCTGGGGCTGCTGCCGCCGGGGCTGGGTTGAGTGCCGCGACCCACGCTGTCCGGGGCTCCACTTGTCAGCACTCACCCCAGCCCGTGCTGGAGCGGCCACAGGAGCAGCTGACATGGGAACCTATCCCTATTTCTTACATTATAAAGTGGGTTTGCTTTATGCAAATTTGATTTATGTGGTGTTCTCCAGGAACTCACATACCGTATAAATCGAGGGAAACCTGTACTTATCTTCTTGTATTTACCATATTTACCTGAATGCAGGATGACCCTAAATGTAAGATGACCATCCCCCACCAATAATTAGATTCTACACACAGAAAGTTTATAAATAATTTTAATTTTTCATGTGTGAAATCTAGTCATTGGAGGATTATCTTAAATTTGCCCCCCACTACTGCAGGGGAGGGGGGGAGATGATGAGGGTGGCACTAATGGGGCCGGTGGTGGGATGGACAGTGTGAGAGACACTTGGGGGGGCAAGTTGTAGGGCAGGTGGGGGTGCAGTAATGGGGCAGCGGGTGGGGGTCAAGTGGTAGGCTTCAGGCAGCTTGCCTCGGGTTGCTCCAATCCCTCCTTCCCCTGTTTCCCACTCCTCCACTCCATGCTGTTTCTGCTACCTGCTGCCTTGGATCACCCTACCCCCGCTTGTAATTGGCTCCACGCTGGCAGGCCCCATCCTTGCTGTAGCCTGAGACATGGAGCATGGCTCTAATCCAGCCCTGTAACAGCATCATGGAACTAGCACTACTGTTCCAGCCCAGCCCCACAGCAATAGCATCAGCTCTGTGATGCTGCTAAGGGCCTGGGCTGCTCCAGGCTGCAGCAAGAATAGAGCCTGCTGGCATAGAGCAAAGGTAAGGAGGAGTGTGGCAGAGTGGGGAGAGAAAAGAAGTGTCGGGGGGGGGGGGACTAGGGGGCTATGCAGGAGCAGTGGCAGGGCATATAGAGGCCGTGGCAGAGGGGAGTGGGGGGCAGGCAGCAGCTCTGGCTCCAACCCTAACCCCGTATTGAGGCTGGAGCTACAGCAGCTGCCTGTTTCCTCACAGCCTCGTGCTCAATTGTAAGGCAAGGAGATTTTTTTCCCCTCCATGTTAAATATAGGGGAGGGGTGGGGACTATGTCTGCTAATTGAGTAAATACAGTAGCTTTTCAAATTGGGTGCCATTCAGTCCACAAAAGTTATGGTGCTTCCAGTTCAGAAAGGTTGAGGACTACTGAAGCAGACAAAGGTTTGGGCTAAGAAGCAGGTAGAACAATAAATGGCCTATATAAAACTCCATATGGTACTGAGACTTAAGATTCGGAAAAAGAGGTAGAACTCTGCTAACAAACGTAGCTACTATTTGTGTTCCTGAACATCTCATGCTATTCTGACCTTTTTGGTTTTGTGGTGTGAGAAGTTTCAGGATATCTATTTATAGCAGGAGGAAATAAAGATCAACAGACCTGAAACACTTTGGGTGTATCTACACGTTGCCATATGGTGACATTGCTATGGTGCTGTGCTTTAGTACTTCCTTTTGGGAGTACTAAAGCATGGCATAGTAACAGCCCATGCTGTGTCATGCACTCAGGGCATGGTTAGATTGTGCTGCTACTTTGCCATAGCGGTGCACTAAAACAGGAGTGTGCCACTATGGCAAAGTAGGAATACTTGCCATAGTGAGGAAATACTGAGGAATACTTGCCATACTGAGGAATTCTTGCAGCACAATCAGTGCATGATGAGCCTGTATCTGCCCTGAACTGTACTACATTTTAATACTTCACAACATTCCAGTGATTTGCAACCATTGCAAATGAATATGTGACCTACACCCTTTAGAGTAACCACAGTGATAGAGCTCCTAGTATAGACAAACTGGCCCTGAACATACCATAACTTTTTTCAAAGTGCTTCAGAATACTGTCCACTTTAGCTATAGATAGATGGACAGCTGCCCTTCTCCCTCCTCTTGCCCCCACAGTTCTCCCTCCCCCTCCAACCCCCCCACACCTCCACCTGGCAGTTCCCTAGCTGGAGTGTTTTAAAATCATTTTGACAGCAGGCAATGGTATCCTTTCCGGTTAGGAAGCATTAGGAAGGGGTTGCTGAGCCCTGTGGCAGGGCAAACAGCCAAGAAGGACTCTGTTGTGTACTCACCCCCCAGTGTCCTAGTTCTGTAGCTGGAGAGAACAATTCCTTGCACTGGTCTCTGCCCCCACAGATTGCCAGGGAAAGTCAAACACTCACTAACTGCCCCAGCCAGAACTGGGAGACCAAAGGCCCTGTTTTTCCCTCCCCCTACCAGAATTGGGGGACTGGACTTTGATAGACCTTCAAAGATACCTGTTTTCCAGCCCCTAGGACTGCTGAGAACATAGCAGAGTGCTCATTGATTGTCTGACTTGCTCTCCTGCTTCCTCCACCCCCAACTGTGGGGCACTATTGGAAGATGCAGGAAGACTTGACAACCCCCATCATGCTCTGAAGACCAGACACACTTAACACAAAGCACTTCTTTTTGCAGTGCTTCCAAATAGTAGTTGGTTCTTCCAGAATTATTTTTGGAACACTTTGGAGAACGTTAATCTGCTCTCCCTTTCAAGTGCTTCAGAGGCGTTTGATGCTCATGAAGTGTTATGTCTGTCCAGGACCTTTGTTTGTCCAGTGCTATTATCATTAGATCAGGATTGGATAGAGTAGTAATTGGTATACTAGCAGGAACCAGCTTCTAAACTAGTGCTGCCACCAATGGAGCTGGAAAAGTGGCAAATTACAGTGTAGTGTTGGGATAAAAAACTGACTGTTAGACCCACCCATTTTACATTGTGGAAGGCACCTCAGCCTAACAATTAAAACTTGACAGCAATGAGCGCAACCATGTTAATGGGTACAAAATTTGCTGTAATAGTTAAAAGAAACATCGTATGACAAATATGCCAAAACTAGTAAATGAAATCAGACTTGTATGTATATTACTTGCCTCTACCCCCTCCCTCCGCAGCTACCACTAGTATACTACACAGCACTGGAAACATATTTCTTTTAAACTATAACAAGGAACATATGGACACACTGTTAATGTTCTCAGGAAAAAATGAATTAAAAAAGGGAAATCTTGGTACAGTAACGGTATATAGAAGAACCTTGATGGATAGAATGTCAAGTTAAGAATAAAAAGGAGCAATTTTTCGGTACAGAATAGCAGAGCCCAACTAACAGACTTGATGTGCATTCTAAATATAGTCCATAATCACTGAGGACATGAGATCCCTTTACACAGCAGACAAGGGATAAAGCAATAATTGCAGAAGCAATTAATCACTTGCAAACCCATACATTGTTTGCTGAAAGCCTGTAGCAGCTGAGTTAAGTTGAAAGAAACAAAGGCATTGGATTTAGATGAACCAAGTCAATGTACACAAATCAAATAATTCTCAAACAGTAAAAATCTGTATCATTAATGCCCTCAAACTGAAGTAATATATAGATTGGCAAGGACATTAGAGTACATCTGTCAGGGAGGAAAGTAGAATAGTGGAAATCAAATTGAAAGTTTAAATTCTCATGAAATAATCTGTTGAAAGAAGGCCTTTGGACTCCAAACATTGTATCTTGCCAAAATTTTAAAATCTGGAGAAAGAAGTTATGAGCCTGGCACAGGAATTGGTGCCAGCAATGTTAGATTTAGAACTCAGTTTCACCTATTTGATTTGCTTATTAGTTTTCAGCAAATTGCTTCCCTTTATATATTTAGGGATACACTGTCCAAATACTTTGACATTATAAATTTTAGACACCTAAGCTTTCTCACTTCTGGGAACTAGCTGAAATATTCTCTCACAGAAAGCTGTACATTAGCAGATTATTTTTTGAATGAAAAGATGTAATATTGCTAAATTGTAGATAATAAATATTTAAAATATATTTCTGTTAACTAATTGCAGCTCAAAACCTGTTTTTGGACACTAAACTATGACATCATGGCAAGATTTCGCAGAAGAACATGCGTCATTCTGTTACTTTTTATTTTATTTATTTGCTCCATAATGATGGCCTTGAAGACTCTCAGACCTGACAGAGCTGGTTTTGGGGATCCATTTGGACTTGGTCTTTTACCAGACCTTCAACAACGGACAACACTCTTAGAAAATAAGCAAAATCCACAAAATGATGCCAAGGGAGATAACATAATGCACACCAATGTTTTGCACAGTATTGCAGTTAATAATATGAAAGCATCTATGGCTTCTGAAAGAAAGCTTGAAGAGGAATTGCCTTCTCCTAATTATAACTTTCATGTATTCTACTACAGCTGGTATGGGAATCCACAGTTTGATGGTAAATATATTCATTGGAACCATCCTCTGTTGCCACACTGGGATCCCAAAATTGCAAACAACTATCCAAAGGGAAGACACAGTCCTCCTGATGATATTGGATCCAGTTTTTACCCTGAACTTGGAACTTACAGCTCCAAAGACCCTTCTGTCATAGAAGATCACATGAAACAAATGCGTTTTGCCTCCATTGGTAATGCAAGTTTTTTGTTGTTAATCTCAGATTCATTTGTTAACCTTACATATTTGAGTAAACAGGATTGCCCAACTCTTCTATTTTCCTGTAGCTATGGAAACTTCTTTATTTAGCAAATGGCTTGTTTCAGTTTTCAACTTATTATCTTTCTCACTGTTTTAAGTGGGTACAGTAGAGTAGATATGAGACTAGAGATTTTACGCATAGCATTGTTTATCATATATTATACTACTGCATGGCCAATATTCTCTGGTTTACAATATAGAACAGTAGTATAAATTGCTATAAGAGTTCTGATCCATCTAGTCAAATATTTTCTCTCTGAGAAGATCAGTTGTAAATATTTCAGGTACAGGTTCAAAACATCCTATAACAGACAGTTCTGGAATAACCTGCCCAAAGAGGAACTTTTCCCTTAACCTCATCACCTAATAGTTGACTTGTATTATGAAGCATCAGGGGTTGTAGCCATTACAGTTCTTTTTCTATCTAATATAATTGTGGATATTCTGATGAATGTCTAATTCTTGTTTGAAACCTGTTAACTTTTCAATCTCCTTAATGTTTAGTTGAGTGAATTTTGTAAGTTAATTGTATTTATTTTTAATTCCATGTATGCAAGGTAAGGACATGAAATTAGTTGGTTTTACATAAATGTAATATTTTCTGTTGCTAGCCTTATACTTCTCAACAGTTTGTTTCCATTTTTTACATTAGCTGGGTATTCAGCAAAGATATCTGGTTAATACTGACTTGTTTTTCTTTCTTTTTTTTATTTTTTATTTTTCTCCTTCTGGTATTTAAGAAAAGGACATTTGAAATTTCCCAGCTGCACCCCTTGGTGGTACCAGTATTATGAGCATTTCCATATGTGGGTTCCAGAGTGTTGCCATCATTTTTAAGCACTGTGTTATCTTATCTGGCCCAGAAAAGACGTGTATTATAAAATGATTAAAATACTGGAGAACATCAGCAATAGAGGGCAAGGCGAGGAAAAATATTTTTGGTGTAAACAAGACAGCTAGTGTCCTGTTCATTTACTTGAATAACTGCAGTTGATTTAGGGCTCAACAACCTGTGTAAATCATTCAAATTATTTCTTCAAGCGGATTTTACCTTATGGTTTTCAACAGAATTTTTTCTACTGTCATTTTGTCTATTCACCCATACAAATTCTTCTGATTTTTTTTGTCAAGTTTGGGCTAACCTAAATAATTTCAGCTCGTCTTCCCAATCCATTATCCTTATAATAAAGAACTTTGGTCCTAGTGTAGATGTTAGAGAGATACTATTTGGTTTTTTGATTGTACAAAATTGACCTTTTCTGATCTGTTCTTTTTGGCTAAGTACAGACAGTCAAAAAACCCAAGGCCAAATTGGTTTAGTCTTTGCTGGTTAGTTTAAGGTGTGAAGATTGAACCCATAAGCAAATGAACAGACATTTACTTTTGATTTAGGAAATGCAGCCACATGCCTCCAGTGTCTCAAGCCAGAAGCCAGGGTTGCTAGAGGACAGCTCTCTGGCACATAGCCAGCATGGGCTGTGTTTGCTTCCTCTTCCTACTGCCCTGAGGTCTCTGGGATTTGTAGTCCACAATCACAGCAGCAGGACGTTACAGAGTTGTGCATCACTTCCTCTTCCTGGTGTTTCTGGAATTTGTAATCCACAGTTACACCCAGCACTAAGTAAGCCAATGGGGCAGGGCAGCTCTGTACTTGGGGGGGGGGGGTGAGTTTAACTCCCCTCCCTGGCCCCAGACCCCAGCCAGGGTTTGCCTGGGGCAGCCAGTGAACCAGCCCTCACTGCTCCAGCTAGGGAGCAGAGGGGTGGCACTAGCCCTGCTCTCTGGATTAGATAGCCCAGCCCAGGACCACAAAGCATGCTGGGATGCTGGAGGACTCTGATTTAACTTGAGCCAGGAAGGGGTCTGGGACAGAAGTTTCATAAACCACTTTGACCTAAATCAGTTAAGTCTGATGCTACATACACCCAAGTTTATCTTGAACCAGTTTCAGCCATTTTGAAACTGGTTTATATGCACTGAACTTCTGTTCTGTTACAGATTTAAACTAGTTTCTGATGATTAATTATGTGTAACTTCTGTCCCTAGCCTATATATGTTTCTTAGGCATCTTATATGCCATGATAATACATTATGTTTCACCTCCATTATAACATTTTCATTATGAAGGATTTTATCAAAAATGCAATTTCACAGGCTATGCTTAATAATAGGTATAATATACACTATCTTTCAGAATCTTTACTGAGAGAGTCATTTTCTTTGTTATGTTGTTATTGGTATCTACTTAACATCCTGTGTGGTGAAGACTAAGTGAATGTATATATTAGTTCTCTATACTGTCTTGTCTTCTTACTTATTTGTTCCCTAATGCCCAGAACATTCAGTGTTTCTCTTCAGGCTTCCTATTCTAGGTACATGTTAATAATTTATTTTTTCTTATGTATTATCTATATCCTTTTCCAGTGCCCTTCGATTATCCACCTTCCCCATATTTTACATGCCCATATATTGCCCTTTTCCAGTAGCTTAGCTTGTGCTGAATTTCTCATAAAATTAGAGGCAAGAGGCCTAAAGTATTCCTCTAGCTTTATTGTTTAGCATTCTTTTCTGATTTCACAGTCCTCTGACTGAATTACTGTATGTGTCTGTGGCTCTTCAAAATGGCACAGTTGAATTTCTGACCAGTCTACATGTAGGAGGTTTAACAAATATATCATTCCTGTTTTGTTAGACCTTGTGACTGGCTTATTTAAGATCCAAATAGCATTCTAGTGTCAGTCATCTGATTTTGTTATCTTAGCTTCTTTCTGACTTATTAGGCTAGGAGAGGGAGAGGGGTAGACTTGGATTCCCTTCATTGTTTGCAATCTGTGCATGGGTTTTACCATTGGATAATTTCATAGATTTCATAGACATTTGGGCTGGAAGGGACCCCAGAGGATCATCGAGTCCAGCCCCCTACCCCAGGGGCAGGAAATCAGCAGGGATCGTAGGATCCCAGCAAGATAAACATCCAGATGTGTTTTGAAGGCGTTCAAAGTGGGCGCTTGAACCGCCTCAGGTGGCAGTCTGTTCCAAACCTTGGGGGTTCAGACAGCGAAGAAGTTTTTTCTTATGTCCAGCCTGAACCGGTCACAGTGCAGTTTGTGACTGTTCGATCTTGTCATCCTTTGGGGCGCTCTGGTGAACACTCGTTCCCCCAGATCCTGATGAGCACCCCTGATAAACTTACAGGTGGCCACCAGATCACCCCTGAGCCTGCGCTTGTCCGGGCTGAATAACCCCATTACTCTCAGCCTCTCATCATAAGGCCTGTTTTCCTGACCTCTGATTATGTGTGTGGCTGTCCTCTGGACTCTCTCAAGCTTTTCCACATCCTTTTTGAATTGCAGAGCCCAAAACTGGACGCAGTACTCCAGCTGCAGCCTCACCAAGGCCGAGTACAGCAGGAGAATGATGTCCCGGGATCTGCTTGAG
>NW_017729026.1:45120961-45128511 GCF_001723915.1 Gavialis gangeticus | reverse complement strand
CGAAGACTTTTTTTAAAGTCGAGGTGTATGACGTAGATCTCTTCCCCTTTGTACAGGTGATAAGTCACCTGCTCATAAAAGGAAATGAGATTTGGTCAAGAAAAACCTACCCGCAACAAACCCATGCTGGGTATCCCTCAGGATATTGCCTTCAGCTAGTCTGTTAAGGATAGCCTCCATGATAATCTTTTCCAAGACTTTCCCCAGGATAGAGGTCAGGCTGGGCCTGTAGTTTGCCAGATCTACTTTCCTCCCTTTCTTGAAGATTGGCCCTCTTCCAATCATCAGGCACTTCACTTGAGCGCCAAGAGCTCTCAAAGATCCGTGCCAGGGGCTGAGCTATGATGCTTGCCAGGTCCCTGAGTACCCTTGGGTGTAACCCATCAAGGCCGGCTGACTTGAAGGCATCCAGACTGTCAAGGTGTTCCTTCGTGAGGTCAGCTTCGATAGAGGGCAAGGAATCTCCCTTGCCCGGGCCTCCCTGACCCATAGTGAGCAGGGCCGTCCAATGGGGCTGATGGAAAAACTGACACAAAGTACCCATTTAGCAAGTTTGCTTTTTCCTGGGCATCAGTTGTCAGTTGCCCCATCTGGTTTAGCAGGGGTCCAATGTTGCCCTTGCTTTTCCTCCGGCTCCCCACATATCTAAAAAACGACTTTTTATTTTTCTTGATGTTTGTAGCTAGCTGGAGTTCCATCGCAGCCTTGGCTTTCCTGATTTGCTCTCTGCAAGTCTGGGCTAAAGTAGAATATTCTTCCTTTGTACCGGTTCCAGTCCTCCATCCTTTATAGGTCTTCCTTTTAAGATGCAGGAGGTCTGCCAGTTCTCTGGAGAGCCAAAGGGACTGCTTTACCCTTTTGCTGCCTTTCCTCCAAGATGGGATGGACTTTGCTTGCGCATCCAGGATTGCTCCCTTGAGGAGCAACCACTCATCCTGAACTCCCCTCTCCATTGGGTTGTGGCCTTTTTGGGGCCTCTCTGACAAGCCTTCTTAGCTTATCAAAGTCATCTTTCCTGAAGTCGAGGACTTCTGTACAACTGACTGACTTGCCAGCTTTACAGCAGGTGATGAAGGTGATCAGTGATCATAATCACTGTCACCCAGCTTCCCTTCGATTTGTTAGGTTGCTAATTAGGTCATCCCCAGTTGCCAGTACGAGATCGAGCAGTGCTTTACCTCTTGTCGGCCCATAGACTTCCTGCATCAGATAGAGGTCGTCTACACATGAGAGAGAGCTTTGCAACCACTCAGATTTGGCTGAACACTCCTCCCACAAGATATCTTGGTAGTTAAAGTCTCCCATGACAACCATACACCAGGATTGTGTGGCCTCAGCCAATTTCCTGGTGAACTCCTGCTCGAGGTCTTGACTCTGGGTAGGGGGTCTGTAGTAGATCCCCACCATAGTATCCCCTGAGCCGTGTTCCCTACAGATTTTAACCCAGAGGGTCTCAAGTTGTCCACCGTGGGTGCCAATGTCAGCTTGCAGGGATGCGTAGCTTTCCTTGACATAAACAATACTGGGAACAGGACTCAACCTAGATGAATACCCTCCTGACTGGGGTACAGAGATTCATTCCTCCCTCCTTGCTTTCCCTCTTGCTTAATGAATTTTGCATTCTCCCATGGCACAACTTCAATTGGGAGATGGGAAGTTTGGATTTTAATCTCCTCAGGCTGAGGAGGGCCCAGAACCTGGGTTTTTTGTTTTGTTTTTTGTATGTTTTTTCCGAGGAGGGTCTAAAACCTGGGCAGTTGATAAGTTAATTTATATAACTTGCCTGTTACATAAAATATGGACATCACCTCTACTACCCAAATTTTAAAACTATGAATGAGTTGCCGAAACCAAGAA
Organism: Gavialis gangeticus; assembly: GCF_001723915.1. NCBI lineage: Eukaryota > Metazoa > Chordata > Crocodylia > Gavialidae > Gavialis > Gavialis gangeticus. The sequence goes on along the minus strand of NW_017729026.1, from coordinate 45,126,654 downwards.
GTGTATCAGTGTCTGAGTTCAGGGTAGATGTGAGGCTGTGAATCCCAGCCTCACATAGATGCCTGACTCCAGGCTGTAGATAAACAACTACATCTAGGAGAGTTGGCAGTTTAAACACAACCCTCTTTGGTGTTTCCTGTTGGCTAATTTGGGCATCCATCCTACTCGCTGTGCTGCCTGTACTGATGCTGATACAGGATCTTAGGCATCAAACTTGAGTTTCTGATTTCATTCTGGAAACTGGACCCCTAAGACCCCTGATGGGCAATTATTATGGGTGGAGGGCCACTTAACTGAGTTTTAGTAAGCCATCGAGGGCCACATGCCAGGCAGCCACGGGCAGATAAATATTAATTTTTTACATTTTTTTAGGGGCTCTGCGGGCCAGATAGAAAGGCCTGGCAGGCTGCATCCAGCCTGCAAGCTGCATTTTGCCCACCCCTGCCTAAGACCCTTTTTGGTCTAGGCTCTAAGTTTATTGTAAAATGGTATTCTTTCCTGTCTTTTAAAATGCTGAGTACAGAAAATAATCTTATTGAACAGATTCCTAAACCAATAAATGGAATAGCTGTTTTTTTCCATAAATAGTATATAAGGTTGTGCTTTTTAATTTTGCTTCTTCATGGTATATATATTTTTATAGTCTGATTGGAGAGGGACGTACACAAGGACTGTACTGCCCTTGATCCACAGGCAGTATCCAGTCTCCCTTCAGTCAGAATATTGTGAGACGGCAGTGTTGAGTAATGACCTTATGTAGTAATTTACATTTTGGTTGTAAACACTAGATGTATGGTTAGTATGTAGAAGTAGTTTGGGTTCAGTAACCTGAAGTATATTCAGTGAATGAGTCTATTACTGAGAAACAAAGTAAAAAATTAGTGGCATACTGCCTCTTGGAAGAACAGTGTTACAGTGATTTCCTAACAGTGGAGATCTCCTCTAAAATGGGTTATCAAAGATATCCTTTTATGTCACCTGGTTTTAATAAATATTTTCATAGCAATTTCTAGGCCTTTCCAAAACTGATTTAACTGATTTCTAGGCATCCACTCGTCTCTTTAATAAGAACAACCCAAACTTAGAAAACAAATAGTTTTAATTATGCTATTTCTTCAAACCTCGCTTAGAATTATTAGTAAAGCTGTATCCTCAATATCATTTCTTAGACAGTAAGCTATGTGACAAATCTCGAAACTAACATAGCCTAAATTGCAAATATTGTGTGTGCAACTTAGTTTAAAAATAAGGCAGATTTTCATATTTACAGTTCATATTTGCAACTATACAGTTCTTATAAGGACCAATAGAGATAATATTAACATAAGCTACATTGCTTATTAAAATAAAGACACTCTGGCTAGCCTAAGAATTTACAATAAGATACAGTTACATTTACCATCACTAAATAGAGGAATTATGCAGCTCACTTAAAATCCACCTCTGCTTTTTTTCTTTTGTTTCTGCTTCTTATTTATATGTTTGTCTGCATGCTGTTGCCAGATGTGTTTATGCACTAATTACAAGGAGCACTGTGTATAGAACTGCATTTGCAGAAGTTTTTTGTAAGCCTTGTCCTTGACTAGTACTATTTTATAATAAAAGGTATTGCTTAAATTTATTTTTTGTTACATCTTTAAAAAGCTTTTTTGCATAATACCTTTGCTCATGACTGCCATACTTGTAAGTTAACTACCAATGTATACTACTGATGTATGTCACAATGAACATTTATACGTTTTCCCCTTAAACCTTTAGTAGGTATCAACTTATTTTGGATGGCATAACTCAAGTTTTTCGTATTCTAGGTGTAATAGCTCTTTCTTGGTACCCACCTGGTATGGCTGATGAAAATGGGGAACCTACTGATGATTTGGTACCTATTATTTTGGATGGTGCACATAAATACAATCTAAAGGTACAGTAATTTTAAAGTTTTTTATAAGCCAAATCTTTAGCTCTACAGTATCTAGAACTTCTTCAGGTAGTCGATTGTTTTAACAGTAATCTGGAATCTCAAAAATTTACAGCACATGTGGGGAGGGAATTTTTGATAAGTTATGAATTTCAGTGTGTTCTCTTAATATTAGAGGTTTGGAGAAACATGTTTTCATGATTTAAGGTGCACTTTACTTTCATACATTTTCCTTTTACATCATTTTGTGAAATTACTTTTTACTACTTTTAGGAATTTTAATGAGTTGTGAATGTGTACTACTCATTCTAGAGTTCTGTACTTAGAGAGCTTATTTAATTACTGCAATCAATTACAGTACAGCTTTCTAAATTTCACAGAACAAATTGTTACATAGAACAAATCCTAATGTTCCATTCATTGTACTTGTTTATTTTTTTTCACTTTTAAATATAATTCTTTAGTCTGATAAATTGGTCACTCTGAAGCTACCTGAAAAACCATAAGAAGTAGCACTTGTTTGTTTTTGTCTTGATATCCGAGGAAATTTACCATACAATTGGGGTTTAAAAACCCCCACATAATTATGAAAAAACACTTATTTCTGGAGGTAATCTATGACAGCCACCACACTTGTTTGGTGTGCTCTATTTAAAATATACAAAAAAACCCTTTATGGCCCTTGTACATTGAAGGTATGGACACTGAATAAAGGAGTAAGTGTTAAAGTCAACAGTATTGTTGCATTTGAATCATTCTCAGCTCACTCGCACACAACAATTAGAAGGTACAAACATACCTTTTGAAAGATTCCAAACCTTTGCGCATCCACACCCTAATTGATTACATGCAGACCCATTACTTCAGAAAGCATACAAGAAAAAGAAGAAACCATAATGTTAGTACAGGGGCAGCCAGTGGTTGCCACATGCAACACGCAGCTGATTGACAGCACAATGGCAGACAGGGTAGGAAGTAGAAAGCAGAGCAGCAGATCAGACAGAGAGCACTGGGCTTGGAGTAGAAGGCAGAGCATCAAATCAGGCAGAGAAACTAATTTGCAGCTTGTCTGTTAAAAGGGGTAGCCCTGACTTGCTTGGCAGAAGTAAAATGGATTGCTGTGATGGGAACAAACTGACTTTCTTATCCAGATTTATTTGGAAATTGGGTCTTTGGAAATGGTGTATAGAGTACTTGTCTAGTTCACAGGTGAGACTCAGCATGGACCACTGATAGTAACATAAATACTTTGTTCACATATTCTGATAGCATCTAGAGAGAAGGATGTTCTTTTTCATTTGGGCACAAGAACTAAGGACCATTTCATGTCTTGCCACTTCCAGCATACTTTTTTTTCAAAAAATCTATGCATCCACGTTCAGCGGCCTTTAAGTCATTTTGAAAAAATGGGACAAAGGTGCTCTTAAAAATGTAGTCCAAAATTAAATAAAATAAAAACTCGATTGCTTTTCTCCAAAAAAACAAGAGAGCCTGAACCATATACAAATGATAATATCTGAACATATTCCAGAAATGTATTCAGGAGATACTGTTATGAAGAAGGTGCAGTAAGAACATGACATACTGCCTTATATTTTCTAATGTATACTGAGTTTAGTTTTGAGCTCTGCCTCGGACTACGCTGTGCCTCACTTAGCATCTCTGCAAAATGGAAGAAATTGTCTTTTTCTTTTATGTGGATTTTTTAGGTTAGAGCATAGATTCTCAACAATGGTGCCTTGATCTGTTCAAGGGTACCAAAGGTTCCGCATAATATTAGCACTGTTAGGTATGTGAACATGATTAACAAGATGCACCCAAAGATTTCAAATGGGAATCCATAGCATTAAAAAAAAATCAGAATGCATTGAGTAACAAAGGATGCCTTGAGTCTAAAAAAAGGTTGAAAACAAGGACGATGCATAGATGCAAAAAGGTGCTGCCGACAGTTGCTACCCTGCTGCCGACACTGCAGCAGCGTCTTCAGGTGGTCCATGATTCCCGCTGGCCGCCACCACCACTGCTGGTGGCAGCTGTGGGTGGTCACCAACCTTTGGTTGGCACTCGCCATCCCCTCCTCCCCCCACCGGTGGCGGCATCTGCAGGAGCTCTCCTGCTTACCGCTGCCACGCTCCTGCCACCACCGCCGTGTCCCCCCAGCCGCCGGGGGCATGTGCCGTTCATGGTTGAGAATCACTGGGATAGAACAATAGTTTGGGTGTTTGGCATAATATATGGGTTCTGTAAAATAGAAATATTTTTATTTTATTGTGCAGATAAGCTGGCTAGTTGATAGACATAGTTAGCCATGTTGGTCTGAATTCAGCATCTTATGAAGTGAACTTTAAAAAGCTTATGCTTTTAAAAGCTTATGCTAAATATAATCTACTTTGGTTAGTCTATAAAGTGTAAATGTACCCTGCCTTCTACTTGGCTAGTTGATAGACAGAAAAAGAAAGAAACATTAACATGCCTCATGATGGTATTTGCCAGGGAGAATTAAATCATAAGTCCCTCTTTCAATGACTTAGGGCAAAGGCAGAAGAAAGATAATCAGGCAATATTTTCTTTTATATATAGATATATGAAAATGGTCCTCTTAGATCCCTATTTTTCTAAAGGTTTTCTATTTACTTTACAGTTTCCATGATACTTTCATATGCATGGATTTAACATTGAAACTTGGCTTTTTAGGGATAGTGTTTATCTTGTTTTGTTCTTAAAGGAAACATGCTGTAGCTTTGAAGTGGTTAAATGTCCTCAAGCTAAGTTTTAATAAGATATCACCTTTATATTGTGGCTAAATGTATTGCTGTGAGTTCCATGGCTCTGCAGGGAAGTAGTGGACCTCCTGCGGCTAAAAAGCAAGATCCAGAAAGAATGGAGGATGGGATCCTCCTCCAAGAAAGAATATTCCACAATGGTCCAGACCTGCAGGGTGTGAACAAGGAAAGCCAATGCTGCAACTGAACTCCAACTAGCTACAAGTGTCAAGGATCTAAAAAAAGTCCTTTTTTAGATACGTGGAGTGCCGGAGAAAAAGCAAGGGCAACATTGGCCCCCTGATAAACCAGAAGGGACAACTGACAACCGATGCCCAGGAAAAAGCCAACCTACTAAATGGGTACTTTTTGTCGGTTTTTCATCAGTCCTACAGGTTGCCCCTGCCCATTATGGGACAGTGAGGCCCGGGTGAGGGAGATCCCTTGCCTTTCATCAGTGCTGACCTCGTGAAGGAACACCTTGAGAGGCTGGACACCTTCAAGTCAGCCGGCCCTGACGGTTTACACCCAAGGTTACTTAAGAAGATGGCAGGCATCATAGCTCAGCCCCTGGCATGAATCTTCAAGAGTTCTTGGCACTCTGGTGAAGTGTCTGAAGATTGGAGAATGCCAATGTGTTGCCTATCTTCAAGAAAGGGAGGAAAGTGGATCCGGCTAACTATAGGCCCATCAGGCTGCCCTCTGTCCTGGGGAAGGTCTTAGAAAAAATCATCAAAGAAGCCATACTCAACGGACTGGCCGATGACAACGTGCTGAGGGATAGCCAGCATGGGTTTGTTGCAGGTAGGTCTTGCTTTACCAATTTCATTTCCCTTTACGACTAGGTGACTTATCACCTGGGTAAGGGAGAGGAGATTGACGTCATGTATCTTGACTTCAGAAAAGCCTTCCATCTGGTATCCCATGATTACCTCTTGGCAAAACTGGCCAATTGTGGCCTTGGGTCCACCATGATCCGCTGGCTGGGAAACTGGCTTCGTGGTCGGACCCAGAGG
>NW_017729026.1:45117734-45120381 GCF_001723915.1 Gavialis gangeticus | reverse complement strand
CAAGGTCTGGAATAGCCTGCCATTGCAGTGGTTCAAGCACCTACTCTGAACGCCTTCAAGAAAAAATTGGATGTTTATCTTGCTGGGATCCTGTGACCCCAACTTACTGCCTGCCCTTTGGGGGCTGGACTCGATCTTCCAAGGTCCCTTCCAGCCCTAATGTCTATGAAATCTGTGAAATATTATTATTCAATACAAGTTTATGGACTGTCTATTCATGTTACATTTTCATGGGTGATTGAAGTCTGTGTTAACTGAGTGTTGAAGGGGATGTGGAGTCAGGGTTCCTGAGTTTCTCAGTGACTTGCTGTAGTATATAAGTCAACTTACTGTTTCCTGTTTGTATCTTCCTTCTTCCCTCTGTGTCCCTGTACCAGTTTTATAGCTGAATAAAACAATAATTACCTCAGCTAAGTATTGAAATATAATGCATGTTTATAAAATGCTCTGACATTCTGTGAAAATTGTAATATACCAACTACTACTGTGTGTCCTTAAAAGCAATGGTCATAGTAGGAAAATGACCTTTCAGATTTCATCTACTATGATTTCTCTTATGAAATTAAAATCAAGTCTTAAGTGTATGCTACCGAAAAACTCTCTCTCCATTTCTTTTAACTTTGTATCTTGAGTGGCTCATGAAAGTATGCAACAAAAAATCACTGCATTCAGTAGCAGTAAAAGGAAAAATTAAATACACAGATTAGGATCGTGTATACATATTTAAATTATTTGGGGCAATTCTAGTGGCTTTTTTCATGGTAGAAAAACTTACCCTAAACAGACATTCAAATGCTGAGGTGCTCCACAGCCAGGAGGTCTCTGTGCACACATCTTGGCTCACTTTGCAGGTTCCCCAATCTGCCTTGTGACAGATGACAGAAGTGTCAGGGCAGCAGTGATTCACTGACACAAATTGTTTCACAGGCTGGGGCCTCTTGCAGCACAGTTTGGGGATTGAGAAGGAGCTCCCTGTTCAGCAGGAGCAGTAGAATCCAGCCTGAGTGACACACTGTCTCCCTGGACCTGTCTGGGGGCTGGAAGCAAAACACATTGGGAAGCCTGAGGGCTGTGCTGTGGCTCCTCTCAGAAGGTAAACATACAGGAATTCAGTCTTCCTGGAGAAACTCTCTTGGGAGCCATTTAACTTTGGTTGTTCCTGGGTGGTTGTTTTTTCTGGAGTGTCCAGTGTTGCTTTGGGAGAGAAATCCTGAATATCTGTACACTCATGGTTTCTACTGGGAGAGCAGTGACTGAATGTAGAAACTGAATGCCTGTGCATGGCCTAGCATTATTGCAGCTTCCAGATTGAGAAATGCTTGTTCAAAAATTAATTTACAGGTAGAGGTTTCTACCACTTTGTTAATTTGGCCACATTCCGTATTGTGCTGTTGGTTTAGAGTAAATAAAATATGGCTACCTTTTACAAGAAAAACGAAAACTGAGAATCCAGTACCTGTAAAGATGCATCTATTCAGGATTCTTCTTTTTCATAAAAGTTGGATACTCTTTCTCGAGGCAAATTAAAATTTTAAACTTTATAAAGGTCTTGGCTTATAAGATGGGGGGTAGTGGTAATGTACTGTGGATCTTAAAAATACTTGCATGCACATTTTGAGATGCTTTCAGTGCTGGAAGTATGCTATATTTGTTGCAGAGAATACCTCAGCCAGTTTCATGTCTCACCTTCTAGGCTTGCAGAGTTTAAGTTGTCTTACAGTTTGGTATTAGTCGTTACCAGCCTGCACATGCTGGAAGTTTATTGTGCTGGAGCAGTTGTTTACTCAAGTATTCTGCTTCAGATGATATCAGAGGTCAATCTGTATTCCACTTATTATGAGAATCTTGACTTCAGAAAATATTCAAAATATTACAAATATTATATTCCAAAACAACAATCTTAAATTCAAAGCGTTTCTATCCTACAACAAAATCTGAAACATTGAGAATCTGAGTTTGATATAAAGATATAGGAGAATTACCAGGGGAGAACTTAGATCATGATATGCATGTTGGGCCTTGTGACTATTTGTGTTTCACATGAAACAACATTAGTAGATACTGACATCATAGTAGAAGAAAGCATGGCAGAAACTTATCTCATGTCTCCTTAATAGATATGTTGTGGCTCACTATTTTGAGGGGTTAAGGATGGTCTACAAGCAGAAATAGATGTTCATTTATCCAAAATAAAGCAGTTAAACTATTTTTACATTATTCACAATTATAGTTTTAAAATACTTAAGTACTTAAGACTGAAATTCCTTATAGTAATCAGTAAATGCTGCACCATTGAAAAAATATACTGAATAACAATTTTGTAATACGACATTCTAATACATTTCTGATAAATTCCGGGTTTACATTTTCTGATTTGTTTTCTTGCTGCACGTAGAATATGACACCAGTTTCATCTGAGTCCACATAATTAAAAGCTTTCCCTTCAAGGTGGGGAAGCTCCTCTTCCCTGTTTATGAAGTTTGTTCTTGTAAAGCAAGAGCCTGACTTTGCTCTAATTTCAATTAAGAATAATTGGGAAAGGAGGTTTATTGATAGTTTTAAATCAGTGGTTCTGAACCAGGGGTAAATGTACCCCCAGGAGGTATGTGAAGCCTCATCGGGGGGTACATGAGATATATTTCATACA
>NW_017729026.1:45116680-45117723 GCF_001723915.1 Gavialis gangeticus | reverse complement strand
CATCGGGGGGTACATGAGATATATTTCATACATTGTCTAATACAGGTTGAAGGGCCTAAAAAACCATCCTGACAATTTGAAATTGCGCATGCATGTGGAAACCAGATATCCTACTTCTGCTCCATGCCTCAGCCTCACACTGGAGGGGATACATCACTCCTAGGGGATACATGAAGTCTCACTCTGAGACCAAGGTGTATGTCAACTGAAAAAGATTCAGTACCGCTGGTTTAACTGCTTTTTATAAAGTTAGCTCCTGGGGTGCGTTGCTTATTCCTCTTTAGTTACGCTGCTGGTAACAGTTGTATCTCTTGCCAGTGTTCGGAGAGAAAGATCACTCTTTTAAACCAAATTATAAAGCAGGCCTAAACAGCTGCTTCCTCTTGGATCTCTCCCCAAAAAGATATGGTGGGTCTTTGCCTTGTCCATATCTATCACTGTTTTAAATTAATAATCATTAAAAAAACTGCTAATTGTATACGAATAAAGCGGTTTATTAAATTGCAACGCACAACAACTAAGCAAGTAACATATCTAAACATCTGGTTCCCACAATGAACCTTACCAATACAATAATATATTTACTCAAGGAAACTTAGGCTCATGTCCCTGCCTCTGGGCTCCCGAGCGTGGTCTGCTCCTCTGGCAACTCCTCAGTAGGGCTTACCGGCCCCTCACAAATGAGGAGTAACCCACAACCAGGACAAGAGTGAGGGGAAAAAAGGAATGGGTGATACTTACAATAGGAAGTAGAGGGCAGCTGCACACATGAAGGCAAAGAAACCTGGGGGGCGAACCCTATCTAACTCCAGCAACGGTTCACTGCAATGAGGGAAGGAAATCGATGGCACCTCGCAGGTCTCTGAAATCTAGCACAGTATGCCTCCGTGGTGCACCGGCCAAAGAAGCCAGTCACTCTATCTTAACTCTCGCTCCAGTCTCTCACCCTAGCAACGTAACCACCAATTCCCTCACCAAACACCTTCCTCCAATCTCTCGGAGCCTCCCCACACCCCAAAAACTCACGCAGACCTCTAAGTCAA
>NW_017729026.1:45115566-45116669 GCF_001723915.1 Gavialis gangeticus | reverse complement strand
TCCCCACACCCCAAAAACTCACGCAGACCTCTAAGTCAAGCTCTCAGTCCAGCCCCACCACACACCCACAGTCTCACAGGCACCGACCTGTCAATCAGAGTCCCCTTTTATATGGGTAGTGCACCCCATTCACTCGGGCTCTGCACTCGGCATGTGGGTGTGTGCACGGCACTCTATTCCAGGGCTGCTGCAGGTACCTGACATCACACTGCAGAGGCTGGGTCAGGTAGCAGTCATCTGCTGATCTACTTAACAGAGTTTCATGATCCAGGCCTGAATTTGCTCTTAACACCAGCATAAGATCAAGCAGCTCTGCCATTGTGGGTGCTTTTCTTCTCTTTTATATCCATATTCTCTGATTGCTAGGTTTCTTTTCTGTTAACTTTTTCATTAGCCCAAGTATAATAGCTTCCTTAGTCAGTAAGTTTAAAACAGTTGTATTTTCCTTTTGTGCTATGTTCGTTAATCATAAAATCATAGAAAATTTAGGGTTAGAAGCAACCTCAGGAGATCATCTAGTTCACCCACCCCCACCTCCCTGCTCAAAGCAGGATCATCTAGGAGGTGCCAAGAAAAATGGTTAAAAAATATTTTTTTAAGTTGCTGCTCTGGGCTCTCTGAAGCAGCCACAGCTCTCAGTGCCTGTGGCTGAGTTTGTGATGCTTTGTGAAAGTCTCAGCACCACCACAGACATGAGGGCAAGGTCAGCAGAACAGAGACAGCATCCCTGCATTCTCTTTTTTCTTTCTCTCCGTCTTTTTCTCTCTTTTCTTGTTTGCTTTTTCTTTCTCTCTCTTATCTCTTCGTTTTCTCTCTCTCCTCTCTTTTTCTGTCTCCGTCTCCCCTCTGTAGTGGGCAAACTGAGTTATACTAAGGCCATAGTCCGGGCCTTCCTGAAACTAAGCAACAAAATTGAACAATGTGCCCTCTGTGGCACTGGGAGATGTGAGCTATGATTGGGCAGTAGGCAAGCAAGGCACAATAATTTCCATATAAGGAATGTGTCTGGCACAGTGCCAGGGGATGGGTGTACCATATAAGGAATGCTTGGCACAGACCAGGGGATTGCACAGTTTGAGGTCAGAAAGTTACAAAAGTAGTGG
>NW_017729026.1:45101105-45110566 GCF_001723915.1 Gavialis gangeticus | reverse complement strand
ACAGTGCCAGGGGATGGGTGTACCATATAAGGAATGCTTGGCACAGACCAGGGGATTGCACAGTTTGAGGTCAGAAAGTTACAAAAGTAGTGGACAAACAAAGAGACAGTGTGTGTTTTGTGTTGCCACCCTGGGGAGACAGGAGCAACCTTGGAATTCTTGTTTGGACAGCAGGGATTCCAGAAACTAAGATCCAACACACCCAGTAGGGGACCCAAAGCCTGGTACCCACAAAGGTCACTGCTGTAACATCTAAGGAACCACTTGCCATGTCGTATTATGGGGAAAAAAACTTGTAATAAAGCTTAGGGGTTACTATTAAAGTTCACTTGATACCACATTGGACAAGTTGCTCTATCAGTCCTTGGAGGGCTCTGCCAAAAAAATCCTAGTAGTAACACCCTATCCTCTCTCCCTTCTCTCTCCGTCACCTCCTGTACCCTCCCTTCTCCCTCTTGCTGATCACAACATGCTTAACAAAAAAAATAAAAAATACACAACAACAGAGGTAGCATATGAAGTTTTATTCCTTGTCACCAGGATTAGAATTTTTAGAAAGCCTGGCATTTACTGTCTAGGGGGGAAAAACACAGTTCTGATTTATTAAATATATTAATATGCAGTGCATCCTACCATGTACCCCCCCACCCACCCTGATTTTGTTTTTCTGGCATGCTGGCAGTCTGGCACTTTACAAGATAGACATTGCAGTTTTTTCAAGATTCTGGCCAAAAACATTGCCTACCCCTGATCTAGACCAAAGGTGCACAGCCTGTAAGCTGAATCCAGCCTGTGAAGCAGTGGCCTGTAGCCTGCAGGTTGGAAGTTTTGCAGCAGGGGAGTGGTGGCAATTTAATACTACTACCCTCTGGCTTTGCTAAATTCCTAACCCTTGTGCAGTGGGTTGGGGCCAAGCCCTGTTTCCTCCCTGTGGGACTGGATTGGGAATGAGTTATGGCTCCTCCCCCTGTGCAGCTGACCCCGCTCCCCTCTGTGCTGCAAGGTGGGGCCCTGCATGCCAGGTCTGGGTGCCGAATCAGGACAGCCAGCTGCAATTGAGTCTGCAGTTGGGTTGGGCATCACTCATCCAGCCCACTGGGCAGAAAGGTTGAGCCCCACTGTTCCATATCATTCTCTTTTTTGTTTGAATAAAATAAAGTGTATTTTTCCCTCAACTGTTAAAGCAACTGAAGCAAAATTAAAAAGAAAAGCTATCAAGCAGTATGCCTTCAGTATTATTGCTATAATTTTTCTGTGTCTGTATACAATGTTTGTTCAAAACACAGTGACTATCATCTTTAGTACTGTACTTTGTAAGCATTCTTGAAATGTGAGCAAGCAAATGGTTATAATTAAAAAAGGATCGACATATCAATATATTCAAAATCAACATGGAAAAGAAACTACCTTCACTCTAAAGAGAAAGATACAAAGTTTAATATAGAATATACCAAGATGTTAACGGTAGTATTTTAGTCACATATGACTTTTTTTCTCTTTGACTGAAGTTAAAAATGAAATAATAGGATAGCTGAGGGAAAATTAACAATCCTAGCAGTTAAGTCTGTTTCTATTTTACTTGCTTTGTGACTGACAAAAATATTGTCTCACTGAAATGAAATTTGATATTGTTATAGTGAGTAACTAAATATTGTTTTCATTAAAAGCATTGTAGCCTAAAAATTGCTTCTGAAAAACGAGCAGCAGTGATTAATGTAATATACTCTTCTCTTTAATTGGATAGTTCAAAACAATGGAGTTTTTACTTTGAAATGAGCTGACATTTTATAGCATAAAACATTTCATAAGCCCCAAGCTTGAAATTTGGAACAGTAGCAATACAATATATTAGATTTAGTCCTAAATGTTTATTGTCATTGATGGGTCTATAAAATTCTAAATTAAAGCTAAAGTTCTCACATCCTGCATCTTAAAATCTAATTTGTTACTGAAAGCTCTCCTTGGAGAAATATTATCAACAAAACTGGAATATATTGTTTAGAAATTGAATATAAACATTTTTCATCAGTTATAATCAGTTTTTGACATGTAAACAGATAAACTTTGTTTATTTAACTAGCTTAGAATACCCTCTATTTTACACTTTTTTTTACTAACATTTTATTACTCACAATAGCCTATGGATCAAGAAAGTAGTAATTTATATAATACTACTAATGGAGTAGGAATTTCATTTTTTTTCTGAATCATGTAGAATTGGTATAAATAACCTTGGTCCAAAGATGATGATTCCTACTTAGATCTTTTTCCAGGTAAATTGCCCAAGTAAATTGCATGGCTAGCATAATGAAATGTGTTATCGTTTCTCCTTATGTAATGCTACTGATGTAATATTTGAGAAATATACAAAACTGGATCCTGTATGATATTTCATAATATTTTCAAATATATGTTGCATTTTATCTTATAGGTCACTTTTCATATTGAGCCCTACAAAGATAGAGATGATCGCAGTATGTACAACAATGTCAAGTACATAATAGACAAGTAAGTACTTTCTAAAATTTGGGGTTATCGCAGACACAAATAGTTTCATATAATATCTTGAAACTATAATGCAACTTGGGATTCATATAATTTGATGTGAGAATACTGAAGAAAATTAAAGGGACTGTTTTGTTCATAATGTAATGACAACTCAGAACAATAAGTTCTATCATTTTTAGATCCGTCCGTTAATAAGAACCATCAAGTGTTAGGACAGGAATTATGCATAGGAATACAAATGACAACATCATTTAATATTTATTATTATAACGTACTTCTTGACACCTCAAGCTGATGATTTTAACTGTTTTCATTTAAAATTTATGCCATTCATACATGGTTTTCCTTAAAGAATTTTCTAAGGTGACAGGTTGACAGCCAGAATTCTAAAGGCTGACCAATAATGACTTTAATCCAGCATGAGATTTGAAGAGGTACTAGTTATTTTGTTTATTTCTGTCACTTATGGTATCTTTCACATTGATACACTGAGTTGGTATGTTGTCCTTTGAGAGAGGAGTGATAGTTATTTGTAAGACTTGACACTAGATAAGTAATCTACAATATTAATTTATTAGCTCTTTGCAGTATTCAGTATGTACCCTTCTAGCATATAGCAAGTCAAAAATAAGTGAATGTCCATGTTGTCAAAACAAATGCACCTAGCTTTAAAATTCACCAAAAATCTTCAATCCTGAATCTGGCAAGGATTTTCTGCCAAATGGCATATTATTTATCAATATTTAATCATACTTTTACTTGCTTCCTTTATAGATATGGAGGACATCCAGCCTTTTACAGGCATAAGACCAGCACAGGCAGAATGCTTCCCATGTTTTATGTTTATGATTCTTATGTAACAATACCTGAAATGTGGGCAAATCTGTTAACTGTTTCTGGATCACAAAGCATTCGCAATACTCCATATGATGGATTGTTCATTGCACTTCTAGTAGAAGAAAAACATAAACATGAAATCCACAGAAGTGGTTTTGATGGAATTTATACATACTTTGCCACCAATGGCTTTTCTTATGGCTCGTCTCACCATAATTGGGCAAGTCTAAAATCCTTTTGTGACAGTAACAACTTAATGTTCATTCCAAGTGTGGGACCAGGTTATGTAGACACCAGTATCCGACCATGGAACAACCACAACACCCGCAATCGTGTCAATGGGAAATATTATGAAACTGCGTATAATGCAGCCCTTTTGGTGCGACCAGAAATTATTTCCATCACCTCTTTTAATGAATGGCATGAAGGAACTCAGATTGAAAAAGCTATTCCCAAAAAGACTGGACAGATAGTTTACCTGGACTATAAACCCCATAAACCAAATATTTATCTTGAACTCACTCTCAAGTGGTCTGAGAAATATAGAAAGGAAAAAGAACAGTGGCTCATGTGAACTGCTACAGTCCTTGTTTCTTAGTACAATGCATCTATCGTAGAGATGGAAATTACACTGGGAGTTCTAATTCGATCAATAAACATGTGCATGTCATGGATATACTCAAAGAAATTGTTTTAGCCTTTGAATGTAATATATGCACTATTATTGTACATTTATTAGACTTTGGGGATTAAAAATAACAGTAAGGAGCAATATCGGCATTTTAGCCTCTAGGATATTGCAAATGGATATTTTGGGAAAAGCTAGATACTTTCTAATTCATAGTATGCACATAACGCTAGCAGAAGTCTGCCTAAAATAACTCATAGGTGACTCAAGTAGAATAAGAAAATCTGGCATTCATTACCTTTTGCTGCTGTATAGTTGTGTTTTAGATGACAGTGCTTTGATTACAGTTTTGTCATTAATTTCATGCCAGATAAATGCCTGCTGTGTAAAATGTAATATACCCTATCTGCCTTTTGTTCCCTATGCATATTCCCTTTAAACATTTAACTTTTCTGTGATTATAACACCCAAAACTGGTTTTGAAATTTAGAGTTTCTAAAGATTCTGGGTTCAGACATTCAGTGAAAGCTTATCAGTTTACCTCCAGATCAGTGTTGTTTTGATTCTGGTCCACAGTCATGTTGATAGTAAATGTCAACAAAAGTAATTGAAATTTTCAAACCAGATGAGGATTAACAAAAGAACAGTAATTAAAGATGCGAAGGAAAGAGGTATCAGAATAATGAATCACTGGGGGGTGGGGGAGAGTCAGTCTTACCCAAGATTTTTTTTAATTTTCACCGCTGATAGATGTTTTGTTTTCTTACGGATTGCAGACTAAGAACTAATGTTTGGGTAAAGATTGAAATATTATAAGTCACATATTCAGCAGATCATCTTTCAGAGATGGTCTTTCTTTCCTTCATGATTTTAGGAGAACATAGCACGCTAGCCATTAGAACAAATTTGTCTGTTGCCCTTTGAAATCTGCTGTTTCAACTTTTCAGCGAGTTTGTTGCTTTTTTGCCATACTTAAGCGCTTAACAAATCATGTCTTAATTCGAGTACCAGACAAAAATAAAGCAAAATTATTATTCTTATTTCATTTCACAGCCTCCTTAACTATAAATAAGTGCTTATGGCCAGGTCTGTGTATAAATTTACTATGCCAGCCACAGCACCCTCAAACACATGGCATTACTGGAGACAAGCTGCCTCCTAAACTAGAAAGAGAGTAGCTGCACTTGTGTATCCAACAAGCTAATTGCCATTACTGAGTGACAGGAGTAGTTATCCTACCCTTATGCTAATTAACCCACCCATAGCAACAAACAGAAGCAGATTCACCGTTTCTGATTTGTGGATCAGGCAGCCCCTCATGCATACTTGAGGATGTTGGTGTCAAGCTTGGTACATGTACCTGATAGACATGGCCTCATACTGGTTGAAAGCTGAGAATCTCAGCCTTCAAATTTCATGAGTCATTCAGTTGTAGTTCTTGTTATTTCTGAAATGCCAGACCTTGAGAGAGTCAGTCTGGGCTCATCTCTGTCTAATAATCTAGGACTGAATAAAAAAGTCTGCACCCTTGGACCAATAGAAGTTGAGTATTTGGTCTTATAAGAACTTGTGGGTTCTCTGACAACTACTTAACCTGTGGCATAATATATTTGGATTTTTGTTTGTTTGTTTGTTTGTTTTGTTCATATTAGGCCCTGTTCCTGAACTGTGGTTAATATGGGGAAACTGTTATGCCTGTAAAGTCTCACTGACTTTACTGCACCTATGAAAACCCCTATTAATCAATCCATGAAATCAGAAAGCAGGATTGTGAAACCTTATGGTTAGAAAAGGCTACATTTTTTTCTAAAATATATGTTTAAATTTAATCTCAAGTGAACATTTCTGCTCATCGTTGTTAGTGACCACCTGATCTGAAAAAGGAAGGGTGGTTTTAAAACTTTTTCAACAGCTCTCAATAGGCTAAAGGCAGCTTTTATCACCGTAACCATTCAAAGATTCTGTTTTTGTTTAAATGAAGCTTTTGAGTGCTGAAATGCTCTAATTGTTTCATAGATCCAGGATCACAACTTAAAATTTATTTGTTAAAATGGCTTTGTTGTTAAACACCAAACATTAGAGGGATGGAAATGCCAATTTATTTTAAACAGAAGTAAATTCTTCGCTATCACAATAAACATACAAGTTCAGATTCACAGCTATAGCCAAGGACCATCAGGAGCAATTTAGAGGAGTTGAAAAGGAACCATTTTTATAACTCACAACTGCAGTTAGTTTTGCTCTAGTTGTAGTCCATTGATGTAGCTTAGGAGTCACCTCACAGTTTTTCTAAGCTACACTAGCTGTCACTGGCCCACATGTTATTCTGTAACTCAGAGGATTATGGGAGCAGCGATATGCACTGACCATGTACTACTTTACATGTGTGAGACCCCTATATTAGGTGCTTAAAAACCATACTTCTTAAGTGGCACCATAGACAACATTTTGGTCTTACTATTCCAGTGCACAGTCTTACTGTTCAGTGGACTGGTGCAAAGTTTGTCCTGTGCATTAGACCCATAACACCAGGTGAAGAGTATTGCATAAAATTGGGGCAGATTCTCCATTGTTCTGCATGTTGTATAGACTCCTAAGGTTAGATCCACAAAAGGACTTAAGGGTGCTGACAGACATACAGCTCCCCATTCTAACTCACAGCACTTCATGGAAAGAGCTGAGTTAGAGCAATCCCCCCTGACCCATCAAACATTTGCTGTTGGGTGGGGGAGAGAATCGAGCTCCACTTTGGAGCCAATCCAGGAGGAGCTGCCTGCCTGCAGCCTCTCTCCCCTAGTGTGTCCCATCCTGTTTTCCCACTGCCCTCCCTCCTCCCCCCACAGCTTCAGTGCTGTGTACAGGATGGGAGTGGGGAGGAGGGAGCTCTGGGCTGGGGTTTACCCAGCCTGAGCTAGAGGAGGGGGGAGGGACAGGTGGATTGGAGCCCCCCCACCTTAGCAAGGGAAAGGGGGGGTGCTCCAATACACTTACCGCCCTACAGTTCAAGCTGGGCAAACCCCAGCTGGGACCTTACATGAAGGTTAATTTATCATGCAATTGGGCACTTTTAAAGTGCTTTGTAGAAGTGTACTTCTGTCAAGGGGCCTATCACACGACAAATGCCACTTCTGTCAGCACCCTAAATGCCTATACTTCACCCAAGTCCAAAATCTTCAAAACATCTGCTCAGCTATCATAATATCCCAGTGGCACCTACAGTCTGTTAGTACCAAAGTGTTTGATTATTTTTCCTTAATTAACCTAAAGTTCTGCATAGGCCTAGAAGTGCCTCAGTCTTGGCCATGCAGAACAGCTCACAAATTGTTTGCTTGTGTTGCCTGAAGGGGTTGATATGATACATGTGCTCAGAATATATTGAACAATTCAGGCTATGCCTGAAACATACATATAACGGGGTTTACACCCCATTCTAGTGCTACTAGAGCAGAATAATTAGCACATACTATTTCCTGCTGTAAATGCTTATACAAAGTTCAGGACTCAAAGAATCTAGCCCAGGGAATGCTTACCAAAACTTCTTGGATTGTTCTTCCTTCAGTGTACATCTGTTACAGTGTACAATGTGTGTTTGCATATGCAGTGAATGCAGTAGCACTTGTCTTTGTTTTGTTGAGAAACGAAATGTAAAATGTAGCTTTAGTACCATCAATGTGCTTGTGAATGCATATTTTGTTTGACAGTTTACAGTGCACTTTCAGTATTGTTTGTTTCTTTAAAATGATATTTTCTGGGTCATTTCTGTTTTCATACTACATTCCTAAGAATTTTCAAATGTTTTTTGCTGAATAACAGTATCCATAAAGGGTAATTTTAGTTTACAGGTGGGTAAACTGAGATACATATGGTTAAATGACTGTGGGATATGTTTTAGAACATTAAGAGCACGGATTGGGCCTTACCACTCTATATTAACAACTTTACTAAGAAAACATATGTATGCACTTTTTAGGATCAATCTCTTTACTAACTACACCTGTCTAATTGTGTTTTTTTATACTCTGTTAATTTTTTTATGTATTTACATACCTGAGAAAACTAAATTGTTTTCTCATTTACAGCTCTCAATGACTGAAGAGATGCTTTAGCTTCATCTGATGTAAGCTAGGGAAGTTTTGAACTACTAGTATTTCCTCTGTAGTTGGAGGTTTTGAATGTAGGAAGTCCCTTTAACTTCCCCACTTAAGTATTCTTTTTAATCCTTTCCCAACCTCTACTTTCCTTTATTGCTTCTTCGAGCTTTCTCAGAGCCAGATTCTTAGCTGTCTGCTTTCCTTGCAGAGTCTTTCCTTATCCTATTTGATTATGTGGAGTTGATTATGGCAGCCTTTGAAATTATTGTTACCCCATAGCACAATGAAGATATTGTTCTGAGTGGAAAAAAATGCTAATATTGACTCTGCAGTGGAGCCACATTATTTTAAAGACTCATGTAAAAGCACTAATGGCCACATTTTAAGATATTACAGTATCTAATGATATAGACTTAATGAGATTCGCAGAGTATCTTAGGTGCTAATGAGTCCATAGAAGATGGGTACCTAAGCAATTCTGAAAATCCCATTGGGCGCTTACCTAATCTGTCCTTGAATGTACAAGGTGGGCAGAAAGCAAAGAGAGGGTATTACTGCATGAAAGCAGTTATCAGAAAAGCCTCAAATGGTCTTGGAAAGATATTCAGGTATCTTTAGTTCTTAAAGTATTAAGAAATACTATCATTTGGGCAATGTTCAACCAGAAGTTAGAAACTAGACTAAATCTGTGACTGCTGGAAGGTATAAGGGTTAGATCACTCTACACTTGCTCTGTTTTTTATAGTATTGCTCTAAAGCAGAGGTGGGCAAAGTCCAGCCCTCAGCAGACTCCTAGCAGCCCCTGCTCGCGTCATTGAGGCCGCTTTCCACGGAGACCCCAGCAGTAGCGGGGCTGTGACAGTGCGGGGTCAGAGTTTCCAGCAGCACTGGCAAGGTGTGTGGCTGGGTGAGGAGCTGCTCCAGAGCTGGGATTTTGCGGCGGTGACAGCATGGTCCAGAGCTGGGGCAGAACTGCTATCTGCTGCCCACATGCCGGCTCTGCATCACACTCACTGCTGCTAGATCCTGGCCCCAGAGCAGCTCCCTGCCCAGCTGTGCTACCCTGCCAGTGCTGCTGGGGTCAGTCTCCATAGAAATCCTGGCCCCATGCTGTCACAGCCCTGCCATTGCTCAGGTCTCCATGGAAACCAGCCAAAATGGCAGGGGTTGCTGGGAAATGGAGACCAGCTACTAGTTTGCCTACTCCTGCTTTAAAGCATTTGTCATTTTTGTATTGTCAGGAACAAGATACTTTGCTACATGGACCTTTAATCTGATCCAGCATAGCAGTTTTTATGTTCTTGAATCTTAAATGTGATCTAAGGGAGTACCTTAGGTTTTTGTTTGCTTGTTCTGTTGTATGATTGTTTAGTTCAGTGATGCTTAACCTTTTCTGT
>NW_017729026.1:45094476-45101094 GCF_001723915.1 Gavialis gangeticus | reverse complement strand
GGGTTGTTTTTTTTGGGGGGGGGGGCAGGTTGTTTGTTTAGTTTTTTGTGAATTTTTCTCTATTAATAAATTTGAATTTTGGACCTTCTTTCCCAATATATTGCTGTGATCATCATTAAAATATTTATAATTCTTGCAGGTAATGGACCTTACCATACTGTATAGGTTAATATTAATTAGAAAGAAATAAAAAATGTGAAGATTTTAAATGTAATCTTTGCATGTTATATCTCTGCTCACATAAAAATGCTTTAAATCACTTATGACATATAGCTGAGGGCTCATTCCTGGAAAAAACAAGATGTGGGAAAGTACTCTCTGAAACCATACAGCAGTGTTTCTGCAGCCAGAGAGTTCACTTTTAAATTAAATGCTGTGTAGGCTTTGTTATCTCACATGTAGATTTTTGTCCTGTTTAAGTAGCTTCATCTACTTTATAGGTTAGGTAGGAACTGAAGCTTAATCCCTCTTCTGTAATCTGCAGAAATTTGCCTTAATATGTCATGTAATTGTGGGTGTTTCTTAAACATATCCAAAAAGCTATGCTACTTATGCCATGGAAGAGCAGATGTGCACATACTGTTACGCTTTTATGACTAGCTCTAGTCCTCTTCTAAATTCAGTTTCTTACTGGGATTCATCTACTTTAGTTGTTATAGTTCATTGGTCTTGCAATATCTTATCTCACAACAGGATTTGGACCGGAAGGGGTCTGAGTGCATCTTTCATCATGAGATTCTGTATGCATGGGGTACTGAAAAAAAACATTTTTGTAGCATTTTGCATGGGTTTCTCATGTTTATTTATAATGTATTTTACAGGTAAACTGTATTTAGCGATGTATTGCAAGAAATAAAGATAAGTTTTAACTTACTTTTCTTTTCAAATGCACAAAGATAACATAATGTGGTATTTTGTTTTGCAAAGCTTATGGATTCACTTAATAAAAGAGAAATAGACGTTTTGATACAAAGACCTGAGAACTAAACATATACCACTTAAACTAAGGTAAACTCTTGGGCAACCTGTTACAATATCTAAAAGTATTAGCTCCAGCTCTTTGACTTCTAAGGAAGTTCTGGATCTATATTAATCTAATCTATTTTAACCTCAATCCATATTAAACAGTTCTGTAAACAGTTTCAACATTTTATCCCATTTTGTGAAACTTCTTAAAATATTGTCATAATCTATTTCTTCTGTTGATAGTAAATCTTTGTATTTGTTTTTAAACTGGGTTTATTTTTTAGCTTTCTTTGATAATTGCAATACAACCTATTTGTTGTGCATTATTTTGTGAGAAAATGTGTTTATCTCCATATTTTATAAGCAAAGCAGATACTTATGGCTCATATTTTACAAAATGCATAGTTATTATGTTGTTCAGAATGGACAGTATTTTGTGTACAGTAGTCAGGCCTATATAAGGTGTACTTTTATATGCTTTTAATTTCTGGCCTAGCTGTTTTAGAGATTTTACTTGTATAACTTAATTCTTTCACCCCTTGTCAAAGTACCACTTAATGTAAGAAATGTGAAATGCCACATGGTCTATGGCAAATACTTATTTCATTACATGATATTTCCAGTTACAAAAGAAAGTAATTACATAAATATTGAATGCTTTCATGAACAGTAACTGTGCCAAAATGTTACGATTCTTCCAGTAGTGTGTGATATAATAGCAGTCTCTGGACAATAGCCATTTTAGAAAGTGAATTCTCTGTCCAACATTGCCTTAGAATTGAATTGTCTTTTGACATATTGGTTTATCCTAGGAGCTGTTTGCTGCTCTGATTTGTATATAAAGAAGCTTAGTTCACCAAAATTTTTTGTTTGTTCAACCTCCATATGCCAGTCATTTTTTACATTGAGCCAATACAATGCGATATGAAAGGACAAAAATATATACTGATATATAATTTTTAAGAATATAATTTACTGAAAACAGTGGGCCCAATTTATATGGGGGGTTTTTAAGTTTTGAACTGGGACAAACTTCTACTGAAATTTTTATTTAGACAAGTCAGTAATGTTCTCCCTAGAGAACAACTTACAAAAATAGTGGAGATCTTTGCAAAAACAGTACACTACTACCATGTTTTATCCGAAGACAAGTTTTTAAATTTATATTTCAAAGTAAGGGGAGAACACTAATATGCACAAAAATAGCAATAACCATGCAGTCCTAAGGCATAACATTCTATGGTAGATTAACCAGTGAGAAAATACTAGGATTAGGCTCCAAACCATTGATTGATTGTTAAAGTACATTGTCTTAGTGTGGTTAAAAAGCAGCCAGATGCATATAGTCACTTCTATAAGTTCTTGAGGGGGGGAAAATACCTGTAATAAACCCTTTGTTGGTAAAATATGTTCCTGATATCTGAGGAGAATACTTTTTCAATTAGTGTAAACTAGATGTGTTTTAATAAGCTAATGGTTTAAAACTCTAACTTACATATTCATTACAACATGTTTCTACAGGTGATCTAAGATATTTTGAAACCTAAACAATTTTGTCCTTGTTGCACTTAAATTTGATGAACACTAAAATTTTAGTGAATTTCCACTGATGTTTAATATATATCTTTTTTGTATACATAGCATGCATTTTGATTTGGTATAGTCAAAAGAAGTGTGATGCATGTCTCAGGAAATGTACAATTCAACCAATATGAAATGTACTTGAAATTGTGAAATTCTATTGAAGTGGCAATTGCAAGATATTTAATGTGAGACCTGAAAAAATATTTCTGGCTGTTTTAGTTAATAAAATGTCTCTACAATATGATGTTTCATGTAATTCTATGACAATATAGTACTAAGAAAAATGAAAGAGAAAATGAAAGAATAATTTTTGTTATTTGGTTTGTCTATATTTGATGACCACCACTTACTCAGCATGAAATGCATGCTCAATAAATTTTAACTGTGAATGATAATGAAGGCAGCTGTCTTAATATAGTAAGTTCAGTTTATTTTCATCAGGATGTCAAAGGTAGCAGGTTTACAACAAACAGATAAGCAAACACTGACTATATTCCAAAATCAATGTTTTATTTATTCATGACAAAGGTAAGTGTAATGAAAAATATACACTATTAACTTACTAGTTGAAAGGCCTCAAAAAAACTGTTCTGTTTCTGAACCCATCTTAAATAAACCTACCTTCCATCCCCCGTCCCTTATGCTGTTATCATTGCACATTCTTCATATTTGAGAGAGTGCCATAATAGGGGTGTAGAATAAGTGAAGTCTAGTGTGCAGATGACTATAGGATGATGTGTAATAAGCAGCTTGTCATAAGTATAGCAACATCAGTTATTGTAGGAGCTGATCTACTTACCTCAAATGCTTTCTCTTGCCCAAAGGCTTGCTGTTGCTCTTCAGAAGGGCCTAGATCTATTTTGGCATGCTGTTGCTGCTTATTCATGCCAAAGAGCATAAAATGACTTGGTAAGTAGGTTTTATTCTAGCAAGTGTGTCTTTAGGATGTCTTTAAATACCTTCTCGGGCAACTTTGATTCTTCTTCCCAAATCCAAGTTCACTGTATAAATTTGGATTTGTAGATTTGTTGTATAATCAATTTGAGCCATTGCCTGGTCTATCATAACTAGGCCACAATTATCAGTGGAACAAACACTGCAGGACTTAAAAATAATGATCAGCTTGTCATACCAACTCAAAGCAGGGCCCAAAAGTACTTCTTGTTGAACTTCTCCAGCCATCAGATGTTCCTTCTGTACCCCGGCCAAGTCTCATATCCATGTACAGTAGAACGGGTGAGCAAAATATGGCCTGTGGGCTGGATCCAGCCTGCCAACTGATTGGATCTTACCTGTGGGGGAGCCCACCGATTGATTGGGTCTGGCCCACACTACTTCCACAGTGCTCACATGGGACAGCCAGAGCTGCACTCCTACCTATACCCACTGGCCCCAGTCCCAGACAATGCATATAGCTTCTGGTGAGGCTGCTCCCTGTGCAGTTGCAGCTGTCCGGGTGCTGCTTAGCTCCCCTCGCCAGTGGTGGCTTCTCCACCTGCTTCTGCCCCTGCTGTGCTGTCCCAGACGGGGAGGAAGTTTCAGCCAGGCAGCTCCTGCCTCAGCACATGGGGCTCTGGCTTCAGCTTCGAGATGCCTTCCACCCACTCAGCCTGGCCGGCATGATTAGCAGCCACCTGCAGGCAGGCAAGTGGGTGGATAGAGCAGTGTTTACAGGATTGGTCCTTAGATGCACCCTTGTTTGACACTGCAACACAGAAAATGGGTTAGACTGTTAATCTTTGCTCTATTATATATACCATTATAGAACTGTCTCCAGACTGACCGAAACTTTAATGGATAGCCAGGCTGAGTCTCCAAAGTCTAAGTCAGCAAAGGCTAAAAATATAAGAACTGAAGTACTGTACTGAGTTGATTTCTAAGTCTGGAAACAGATATTGTCTGGGCTATTACTCCCCCGCTCCCCCCGGTTAATCCTCTGTCCTTCCTGGGGATTCAAGGACCTGATCCTGAGAGAAGGGCGCCAGATGCCCCACTCTCGGTTTCAGATACAAGTTCCTGCTTGCAGACATACCCCAGGTATGTGTCTGCAAAGCACAGAGGTGCTTGCACATAGTGCCCCAACCCAGGAGTAGCAGCAAGAAAAGCATGCTGCACATATCATGCTGCCTCCTTTGGGTTGGAGCGTCTGTGCAAGCAGAGGGGTGAATTAGGGGATGATTCCCTTGGGGCAGTGTGGAAATGGAAGGGAGCAGCCCCCTCTGCCCCATCTGTGCTTGCAGACGTATACCAACAAAACATTGACTATTAACTAAAGAAGACAACTGGAAAATTACAAACAATGGAACCCAAAGTATCAGAAGAGGATGAAAGATAGGGCGCTCAGCTACGAGAATCTACTTCAGCAATTCTCACCCAGGTTTCCATGAAATTTAGAGAAGTTATGGAGGGTACCTTAAGACTAAATATTTTGAACTACTGCCTTAGAGAGTGTATGAATGAGGCATGTCTGCAGTGATTCATACCCTCCATGGCATCAACCATCATTGGTTTAGGGAGCTCAGAGGATATATCCATGAACTTTCTTTTTTATAGTTCCCAATGTACCTTTCCTGCATAGATTTGCTTAGTCCTTTTTTGAAGCTGGCTGTATCAGCTGCATTTATAACCCCCTGTGGCAATGAGTTCACTGTGTGAAAAAGTACTTTTTCTTGTTAGTTTTAAACTTATCTGCTACTTATTTGAGTGCCCGCACCCACACCCCTTCAATTCTAGTATTATGGGACTCAATAAATAACACTTCCCTATTCACCTTGTTTACACCCTTTAGTGGTCTGGATGTGTATAGACCCCCATCATATCGCCCCTCGGCCTGCTCTTTGCAAAATAAAGAGCCGCCTTTTCAGTCTCTCTTGGTACAGCAGCTGCTCTATACCCATGAGCATTTTTGTTGCCCTTGTCTGTATTTTTCCTAATTCAGCTACATGCTTCTTAAGCTGGGAAGCCCAGAAGAACCAACATGTCAATACACCATGCACTTGTACCGTGGCATAATGATTTTCCCCCCTTTTTTTTTCCTTTCAGTTCCCTTTTTAATGATATCTAACATTTTATTTGCTTTCTGGTCACTGGTGTACATTGAGCTGATAGTTCTCTAAAAATTTCTACAAAGATTCCAAGGTCTCCTGAGACTGTTTCTGAGTTGTAACTGCTAGTTTAGAGCCCAGCATGGTATACATATAGGTGAGATTATTTTTCTCCATGTGCATTACTTGGCACTCATCAAAATTCATTTGCCACTTTATTGCCCGCTCAGTTTTATGAGCTCTTTTTCCAAACCTCACCATCAACTTGGGGTTTCACAATAAAAGCTATATGAAAGTGTGTTTTTTTTCTCTTCACTTTTGCCAAATAGCAAATGCTGTGGCAGTTGTTCTGCAGGTTTCCCAAAATTTACATTGTGATTCCAGAAACTTCCTTTCTAAAAAGTGCAACAACTCTCAGTTCAAAGAATCCAGTAGAGGCTCTTGTCCACCATCTCCCACAGACATTTTTCCTGCAATTATTAATGCCTGATTTCTCCTCTTGCCTGTATTGAAGATAAACGTTTATTCTAAATGAACTATCATCTTATTCATCACCTTAGCATCTGAGAGAGAGAAAATGAAGACTAAGAATATGAAAGACTTACAGGGTAATCATCTGCTGCATGTCATTAAACAGGCTGGTTTCAGACTCAGGTATAAGATGAGAAGGCAGTTCCTGAGAGGATTCAGCAAATGTTACTTTTACATTTTAAGTTGAGGGCAATAATTATATTAACCCAAGTTAACACCTGTCCTTGGGGCCCAGATCTGGCCTGTCTCATGGGTGACGAGTGCCGCCTTAGTCGCGGGGGGCTGAATATCAAGGGTAACTTCCTGACAGCAAGATGAATTATGCAGAATAGTTTCTTAAAGTTGTACCTTATACAACTAAACTTGACAAAAGCTTAAGTAAATATACAATAGGGCAGGAGTTCCTAAACAGTGGTATGTGTACCCTTGGGGGTATGCAAGACATCTTTGGGTTACATGGGAGAAATTGTGTAATGGTGGATTTAATTTTCAT
>NW_017729026.1:45090555-45094465 GCF_001723915.1 Gavialis gangeticus | reverse complement strand
ACATGGGAGAAATTGTGTAATGGTGGATTTAATTTTCATCATAATCAGCATTTAAGGGGTTAAAATATAAAACGTATGCTGGTAGGGGTACTCTGGCACCTGGTCAATCTGGAAGGAGGTATACAATAAGGAAAAGTTTGGGAACTTCTGCAATAGGGAACAAATCTCTCTGACAGATGGGAGTAAAGTAAATACGTGTTAGATACTTTAAAGGTGAGGGTTACTTTCTTTTATTTACTCTTCCAAAGAAACAAAACAATGCAGTTCCTTTTCTCACTTGATTACTCTAATTAATTGAATATTCAGTGGTAGCTGTCAAAGCCTGGGAACTTTGATTTAAATGTAGGAATTGTTGTTTGTATTTGAATACAGCTATTTTCTTATTTCTGAGCATACAGTGATAGAGCTTCAGCTCAAGCAAATTAAGTATGATGCTATTATATGAAACATCTCTCATGTGTATCAAATATAATCAGTAATACAGCAGAGCATTCGATTATTAAAATTAAAATGCAGCAATCTGCTTTTTGTGGATTAGAATAGATTTAATTCTGAAGTTCATTCTGTTTCTGATTGTTATTAACTAAACTCATTTTTGCATAATATGCATTGTTCTCAATCATTCTTTTTTTCTGAATAAGGAAAGTGTACAACATAAATCATTTTTAAACTCTTTCTTAGAGAGACATAATCAAGATTTTTGGGCTGAAAATGGGATGTGCCATAACTTTCTGCCATTTCATGCTAAATGCTTTTTCTTTTGTATGTACATGTCGAACCTTGCATCCTGCTGTAAAAACCAAAGGACAGCTTGAATGCCTTTCTGGAAGCTGTAGTACTGTGGTAATGTTGGTCACATCAAAGTTATTGGTCTCACTACAGGGGAACTACATGAAATGTAATAGACTGTGATACATGATAGGTAACACTAAATAATCTAATGGCCATTTCTGACATTAAAGTATATAAATCTAAAATAAATCCAGCTCTGTATGCCCACTGGGTGGGGAAGGGCACCAAGGAAGATGATCTTTTCATCAGTTACAATGTTGTCTGCAAGTGCAGTAACAACTGGATCAGGGACAAGCTAATGGACCCGATTGCCACCGGGGAAGAAGTAAGAACCAGTGGGCACTATTCAAGCCATTTTCAAAAGGATTGCAAGTAAGACTGGCAACAGTGCTGCCTGAAGTACAAGGAATTAAGACACCAGTTCATGAAGGCCCATGACAGCAACTGTTTTCAGCATACACAAAGCAAAATGCATCTACTATGATAGGTGGATTAGCATTAAATTCATTTAACCTCATACTTTGACTCCCTTCCCACAGCTACCCTTGGTGTGGAATTATTGGGATGGTCCACATGGCTAGGTGTTTACACAGATGTAGGGGTTTATAGAATTCCATGGTCTGCAATTGGCATTGCAACCTAGTGGCATCCCTCATAGCTTGTCTCTGGGGTAAGGGAAGAGAGGGGAGAGTGAACTCTCCATGTTGAGTCAACAAGCTAGAATACAGCCAGTAGGTAGAGCGATCATTCCTGTGGGCTGCATGGCCTTGTAGCTGGCAGCATTTGTTGGGGTGTTCTTCATGTTATCTCCATGGTAAGAAGCGAAGCAATGAATGCCTAGGTTGCTGTTCTGTTTGGAGGCCTGACACCTGTAGTTGGTGGATCTGATGCCTCCATGTCTGATTGTGCCTCATGGCTGCTGTGTGAAATGAGGCCACAAAGAACTGCCAAGCAGATGAGGCCTGTTTGCAGACAAGCATGGAGATACTAGCAACTCTTGTCAAATCTGTGCCATATGGACTGCTGAGGCCAGGTGGGAGTGGCAGGAAGTGTTCCAGAGGCAGAGCATAGCCATGATCCACCATGCCATCAAGCAGTCCAGACCAAGCTGCCATGTGGCTGGCCAGGAATAATGCTTTGGCCCATGCCGACTTCTCTGCTATTACCGGGCAGGCAACACCTGTGAAGGCTAGTCACACCTGTGGAGGCTGTTGGGAAGTGACAGATTGCCTCATGTCTATGCTGAACCTGAAAACTGAGGAAATACTGGGTGCTCTGTATGTCACCCCAGAGTACCATGGACCACCAGGGCAGTCTGCAGGGCTCTGGGGACACATGTTCCTGCTCAGCTATCAGTTACCATAGGTCTCACCTGGATTGCAAGGAACTGTTCACAAACCTGAACCATGTGCATGCTGCAGCCCACCCCTGCCCTTAGCAATGGTGAGCAATTCAGGGCCTCATCCCACAGCAGCATTCATCATTATCAACTAGGAACGTGTACCCTGAAATCCCAAGGTAACCACTCCAACTTTTCCCAGGCAAAGGCAAATATCCTGGTCAATGCCACAGTATAGCATGGACCCTGTCCTTCACTGAGGGTTCTGGTAGCTGGGAATAAGTCCAATACCTGGTTCCCTCTGAGGGCAGCAGTAATGTTCCCAAGAGGCAGATGGGAGCAGTTTTCAAGGCCCAGGTGACCTTCAACCCTTGCCACTCCAGGCCCAGGATCACCAGGGCTGGTTGTCAGTTAAAGAGGTGACTGATGGGCCTTTCTGGCACAGGCATAGCTGTGCCCGGGGAAATAGGTACTTTGTTTCCTGTTGTTGGGGGGTGAAGGTATTTTGTTGTTTTATCTTAATTCTGCTTTGTGCTTTAAATAAGTGTCACTGTTAAATAAATACCACTTTCAAATGAGATCTATAATCCTCCTTACTTGTCTGGAGAGGGGGAAAAAAATACCTGCCTTTGTCTCACATCTCCTACAGCCACCATCCCACCAACCACCCCTCCCTTAAGAGGGAAGACCAATACTCTTTTCACATCTGGCCCATCTACTGGACTCTGCTCCAAGCTGGGAGCACTCATCTCCTCTACTCCTCCAGGAAGTGCACATAGAATATAACCCAGAGGTAGGCAACTATTTTGGGCAGAAGGGCACTTACCCAGTTTTGGCAAGCTGCCAAGGGCCACATGGGTAGCCCCACCCATTGACAGGTGCCCCACCCTGGGACCAGCACCGGTGAGACCCAAAGCAGGACGCAGGCTGGCAGGGGTCTGTGGAGCTGAGCTGGGCTGCACCAGCAGGGAAAGGGGGGAGCTGAATTGGCTCCATAGAGTGCCTGTTGGCCAGGACCCTGTACTCCTGCTGCCCTGCTCTGGGCCCTGCTGGTGCTGGCCCCAGGACACCAGTGTGGGCCCTGTGCTGCCGCATCTGCTCACTCCGAATACCCTCCAGCCCTGCAGTACAGGCTGGGGGGGCAGCGCACAGCCCCAGCTCCCTGCTCATCAGCAGGGAAGGAGCTAGTGCAGATTGCAGGGAAAAAAGCCCTCCCCTGCCCCGTGGCTGGTGCTCCCTGCTGCAGCTGCTCGCAGCCCATGTGTGGCTGTTCTGAGCAGGCACAGGCATCCCCACGTGGAATGCAAGTGGCTACAGCACAGGGTGCCAAACATGGGGTGGGGGAGGGGCTGCTTTTCCCCCTTGTGCTCAGCACCAGCTTATAACCCCCCCTCCCACAGCCAACCTGGGCCCCCGTGTCATGAATTCTGGGTGGGCAGCAGCAGCAAATGCTGCCCAGCGCAACAAGTGAGGGGGAGCCGGGGACGGGCCACAGCTGCTGCCACCACAGCACAACCCTGACAGGCAAGCCCCGAGCTAGCGCAGGGCTGGGTTACAAGCTGGTGCTGGATGTGGGGGAAAAGTGGCCCCTCCCCCACCCTGTGGGTGGCGCCCTGTGCTGCAGTCACTTGCATCCCATGTGGGGCTGTCTGTGCCTACTCAGGACAGCCCTGCGTGGGCTGCAAGCAGCTGCAGTAGTGAGCGCCGGCCACAG
This sequence comes from Gavialis gangeticus, assembly GCF_001723915.1. Taxonomy (NCBI): domain Eukaryota; kingdom Metazoa; phylum Chordata; order Crocodylia; family Gavialidae; genus Gavialis; species Gavialis gangeticus. The sequence goes on along the minus strand of NW_017729026.1, from coordinate 45,090,620 downwards.
GGGAGGTGAGGGACAGCTTTTTCCCCCGCACTCAGCACCAACTTGTCCCCTGCCCTCCCCCCCAC
>NW_017729026.1:45081544-45090327 GCF_001723915.1 Gavialis gangeticus | reverse complement strand
CCCCCCCACCCCTTATGTGAGGTTCCTGGGCTGGTCTAGCCATGCGGTCCCAGGCCAGAAGCCCCTGCTGGCACTTCTGGCTAATAGGGTGGGGCCAGGTGATCCCTGCTGTTGCGGGAGCCCGCCAAGGATTCCCCTGGGTCCCACTGCACTTGGTTCCTGTCTCCCCCCCAGGAACCAAGGACAGCTAAAATTTTAATTTTCAAAAAAATTTTAGAGGCCCTCCAGGCCAGATAAAATGGCCTCAGGGGCCAGGGCTGTATTTTGCCCATCCCTGATATAACTAGTGCCAAAAGGCAGCTTCCATCTCACCTCCATTCCCTGCACCCACTTCTCCTCTGCTCTCACAAATCTCACAGCCCTCCATAGCCAGTGCTTGAAGTTCCCATGAGATAGTTCAGATTAGGTTTCAAAAGTTTAATAGAGAGCAAGGCTTAGTAAGTTTTTACCATTTTAATAATGCAGGGGAAAAAGATACCACAAATACATTTTAACATAATGCAATAATACAGGGGATACTCATGTCACTGGCCTCCCCTGCCTACATGGCACTGCCCTGTTCCTCCTGCCAGAATCACGTGAAGTGGCCTACAAGAACTTCCTACACATGCAGTGCCTCATAGTTAAACTCCAGGGGCCACGCATGTGCAAAGTGACACTTATGAGTGCCACAGAGTGCTCAAGTTCTATTCCCCACACCTTAAGAATAGTGTCCCCCTTAACCAAATATTATACAGGACATAAGTGCAGATGATGCAGTGGTTGCTGATATCTAGGAGGGTCTTCTGGGACCACTAACATGCCTTGCAGTGCCCCCCAAAAATCATACTCCACAGCCATTTGGCAATTCCTGAGGTAGTAGTTGGAACATTCCTTGAATGAGTCCAGTCAGCCTGTCATCAGCTAGGCCTGCAGAGGGTGGGCAGGGTCTTCAAATAGCAGATAAGGCAGTCATCCCCTCCACCTCTATGTTGGACAAGGCAGGGCAAAATTCCCCATCTCCATCAGGTCAGGTGCTTAGAAGTTGCAGAACCCCCTAGAATCATACACCTTGCTTAACCTGTCAGCACTTAAACATGTAATATGGCCACAGTGGTTCATGACTGCCTGCATTACCACCAAAAAACCCTTTTCTGAAGTCCTGCTTATAGTATTTAGGGGAAATGAGACATGGGTCCCATCAATGCCTCAACTCAGTTTTGGAACACAGTTTGGCAAAACTGTTCACAACCTCACACAGATTGGCATGCAGTATGACCCATGGTGCCATCTGCTGCTGGACCACCAAGCTGACTGCCAGCAGCACCAATTCATCTGCCATGATGTGCAAACACCAAAATGGTTGGTTGGCCATGGATTAGATGTCAGGGTTGGTGAGCTTCCATATTGAGATGGCCATGATTGATAGTTTGCTGCTTGAAGCGAGTGGCCAGCTCAGCACAGATCTCCATAAAAAGGTGGTCCAGGGCAAGGGGGAGTTTTTCCACCATTGCTTGTTGTCTCATGCAGCCAGGACAATCTGCCTTCACCAGTTGCTGCTCATCACCTTGGCCCAGAAATATGTTCCAAGATTTAGAAGACTCCCAGAGTGGCACAGATGTTTTGTACTTTGTGGCCAGCACCTCTTTGGAGCAGTTGATGGTGGAGCTGGTGGTGACAGAAAGCTGGGCATAGCTACTCTTCTGCATTTCTATGGACTGCAGCTTGTATGGAGCTGTATCTCATGTAAGATACATATCCTCAGTCATTTTGTAGATCTTCCTGCCTGAGGTGCTGATGGCACCTTTGCTGCTTAGCCTGGACTACAACTTCCTGAAAATGGATGACAATGGCCTATAGGGCAAGGATCATATACAGAACCATTTGGGCAGCACCAAGGACCAAGTACAGGTAGCTCCATACCAGCAGTAGCAGCAGTAAGTGTCAGGGCGGGGGGAAGACGGAGTGACTGAAATGATGGGTGTGTTCACAGATGAGTCCAATCCATTCCCACCCAGACAGACAGTGGGCATCGTCTACAACCCTTGGAAACTCATGACACTAGTCTTCCATTAGGCATGCTGAGATACATGCTTTTGCTGGGCACCTAGTGGCTGAGGACCAGCAATGTAATGCAGTGACTTCAGCAGGGTAACATGGTATGCTACTGTGCTGGGACTTTTGTGGTTTGACACAAGCAGGAGCAATCTTACCCACAAAAAAATGCAGCATCTGTTAGAACCCTGAAAGAGCTATAATCCAGTCATGTGTGGGCAAGTATATGAAAGGTACATCTAGTGTCACAGCGTCTTTGTCAGCAAGCAGATTAGTTTGTCTCACTATACTGATTCTGTAGCTTAGATGTTCTTTTAGCTCACTAGAAAAATAAATTAAAAATGTCTTTCTTCCTCTGTGATAAATTTCTCTTTATCCAAGTGGTCATTTGAGGATGGTAAGCAAATTGAGCGTGTTATATCATCTGCCAATAGTTAAGAGGATTTTATCTGAATTGTAAATATCTACAAGCAATATATTATAATGGTCAAATAATAGCTAGCTACCTGCTGAGTTTTAAATGTTCACAACAGCTTTTACTAGTTTCATCTTTATATTTTTAAAAAGCTACCTAAATCTTAAAATAGTTTTATATATTATTTAACATTCCATGTCTAGCTAAAATGATAACATGGTGTTAAAGCAGAGAAGGTGGCACATCACAAGGCTTGTCCAACATGTTAGAACAGATATAGACCAAACAAATTGGGAAGCTTGTTTAAAATCTGATAAGTTTAGATCACATAAATTAATGTTATGCCAAAACAAATACAAACCTTCCTGCCTTTCAGTGGAAATATTGTTTTCAGTTTCAAACATCCCTGAATACACTGGTAGACAATTTCCAAAATAAAATTCTAATCATATTGAAATGCGTGTAAGTTTTCCAATATAACAGGGCCAGGATTTCACCCTAACTATCCTAGTCATCTCCACAGCTTAAGTATCTATACAACCATCATACAGGTTATTTTCTGTTGACAGTGCTAGAATTTCTCTTTCCCTTTTTATTTAATAAATATATGCAATTTGGAACATTTATTCAAGAAGTACTTTTCCCTTTTTGCTAGATTACAAGAATGTTGATTTGTATTTAAAAAAAAAAAAAAAAAAAATCAGCAAAAACTAACTTCATATGGAATAAAAGCTTTGTCTTATTTGAAAATATAGATTGCAGAATTCTGAGGAACAAAATAGAACAATTAGTTAGTGAAATATTTATAAATAAGTGCAAAAAGTATGGGGAATAAACAGGAAGAATTAGAAGTCCTAATACAATCAAAATAATTATTATGTAATTGGGATTATGTGCACATAGTGGGGTAGTTTACATGACTGGAGTACAGTCATGAATGGGTATAATTTTTTCAGAAATGTTTGAAAGGAAAAAAAGGGAGAGGTTTGCCACATATATAAAAGAGATACATATGTATTGTGAGGCACAGTATGAAGTGGAAGGTAAGTCCATTGAAAGCCTATGGATAAAGATCAGAGGGGAGAGCAGCAGGATTGATGATACAGTGGACATCTGCTATTAGTCACCAAAACAGGAGAAAGGGGGAGGGGGGGAAATGGAGGCCTCTTTAAACCGATGGAGGCTTCCAAATCACAGGACCTGGTTCTCATGAGAGACTTTAATTATCAAGATATCCCCTGGGAGGGAAACACAGCAGTGCACAGGTAGTCCAGTAAATTCCTGAAGTGTGTTGGAGATAACATTTTGGGAAAGGTGGTAGAGAGACCAGCTAAGGGGGAAGCTCAGCTTGCTGCTCAACAACGGGGAGGAATTACTGAAGGTGGAATGTAATTATGGGGACAATGACCACAAAATGATGAAGTTTGACATCTTAAGGGAAGAAAAGGAGGACAGCAGCAGAATAAGGAGACTGGATTTCAGGAAAAAAAAAAAAAAGATTCAGAACTCAGGAGGCTGATAGGCACCATCCTTTGAGAGGGAAGGGGAAGTCTTAGGGGAAAAAGAGTCCAAGAGAGCTGGGTATACTTTAAGGAGTCTGTACTAAGAGTACAGGAGCAACTACTTCCACAAATCCCAGCCTTACAGAAGAATGGGGAGTGCAACAGGAGACCAGCCTGGCTATACAGCAATCTCTTCAGTGAGATGAAAATCAGAAGAGGGCAATACAAAAAGTAGAAACTTGGTCATATTCCTAAGGAAGAGAGTCGCAAGGCACTACGGTGCCTGCTCCTATAAGACCAGAAACTGCCTAGGGAGAGTGGCTTAAGAGCCAGGCAGAAGCCCAAAGGTGCATGTTGCTGTGGCAACAGGCCAAGGAGCAATTTGGCCTGCACCTGCACCCAGTCAGGAGATGCAGGGCCTTGGGCAGATATAAACCCCAAGGCTAGGAGCAGAAAGACAGTCCTCTGCCAGTAGCCAAGGTGAAAGGAGCCCTCCTAGAGGAAGCTATGGGAAGAGGCTTGATTACAAGTCCAGCTTCTGGTAATGCCAGGGACAAAGTTTGATTCTCTTAAGAGGGGAGAGCACACCTTGAACTGTTGTGTTATGTTAAAGCTCAGGGGTTCATGTTTTGTTTCCTGTTTTATAACACCGGTGGTTTGGGTGAGGCTATTGGCGAAGGAGGAGGCCTCATTGGGGACCCACGACAGTGTGGGGAAACCCCAGCACCAGTGTGGGCAGAGTTTGGGAATGAACAGACCCCAGCACCTGTGGGTGCCATGACAGAGACAGGGCTGCAGAGTGCCCGGTGCCAGTGTGGGGTATAGAGACAGGGCTGTGGAGAGCCCAATGAAGACGAGGGGGCCGAATTATAGCAAGGCCTAGGCAAGATAATGTCAGTACCATCTGCGAAGCTTGAGGTGTGGTAAAGGGGTGGTTTAGAGCCACGCATATAGCCCAGAGGGCTGAGGGGGTCTCGTTTCGTAGTTTGTAGGATCGGAAGGGACCTAAGCAGATTATCAAGTCAGATCCCCTGCCATGGCCAAGAAAGGATGCTGGGGTCAAATGACCCCAGCTAGGTGATGGTCTAGCCTCCTTTTGAAGATCCCCAGGGTAGGGACAAGCACCACCTCCCTTGGAAGTTGGTTCCAGCTCCTAGCCACCCTGAAGTAGTGCCTCCTGATGTCCAGCCTAAATCTACTGTCAGCTTATGGGCATTATTCCTTGTTATTCCCGGTAGTGCTTGGGGGAGCAGGGACTCTCCCATTGCCTGCTGGTCCCCCTTGGCAAGTTTGTAGGTGGCCACCAGATCCACTCTCAGCCTTCTCTTGTGGAGGCTGAACAGGTTTAGGTCCCATAGCCTCTTCTCATAGGGCCTACCCTGTTGCCCCCTTATCCTGCAAGTGGCCCTCCTCTGGACCCTCTCAATGCTGGCCACATCCCTCCTGAAGTGCAGTGCCCAGAACCGGATGCAGTACTCCAACTGCAGCCTGACCAATGTCACATAGAGGGGGAGGATCATCTCCTTGGACCTGCTCATGATGCATCTATGGATGCATGAGAAGGTGTGGTTAGCCTTCCTGACCGTGTCCCCATGTTGGTGGCCCATGTTCATCTTGGAATCAATAGCGACTCCAAGATACTTTTTTGCCTGTGCGCTGACAAGAAGGGAGTTCCACAGCCTGTAGGTATGCTGCTGGTTCTTCCTCTCCAGGTGCAGCACCTTGCACTTGTCCCTATTGAAACCCATTGTATTCTCATCTCCCCACCTCAGTAACCTGTCAAGATCTAGTTGTAGCCTCTCCCTCCCTTCTAGCGTGCTCACTTCTCCCCACATCTTAGTGTCATCTGCGAACTTGAACAAGGTTCTTTTCACCCCCTTGTCCAAGTCGCCAATAAAGATATTGAACAGTGTGGGCCCGAGGACAGAGCCCTGGGGGACCCCACTGCCCACGTCCCTCCAGGTTGAAAATGACCTGTCCACCACTACTCTCCGGGTGCGGCCCTCCAGCCAATTAGTGACCCATCTGACTGTAGGCATCAACACCACAGTCACCTAACTTTTTAATGAGGATGGGGTGAGAAACAGTGTCAAAGGCCTTCCTAAAGTCCAGAAAGATTACATCCACCATGACACCTATGTCCAAGGCTTTTGTGACCTAGTCATAGAAGGGCAACAGGTTCGTCTGACAGGAGCTGCCTCTAATGAACCTATGTTGATTCCCCCTAAGCATAATCTCCCCTGCTGGTCCCTTGCAGATGTGCTCCTGGATAATTTTCTCAAGAGAGCTTCCCCAGGACTGAGGTAAGACTAAAAGGCCTATAGTTTCCTGGATCCTCTTTCTTCCCGTTTTTGAAAGTGGGGACCACATTGGCTCTTTTCCAGTCCTCTGGCACCTTGCCACAGCACCACAAGTGCTCATAAAACTGTCCCGGGGTCCCGCAATGACCTCTGCCAATTCCCTCAACACTCTGGGGTGGAGATCATCAAACAAGTCTAGTCCCTCCACAAGTTCCCTGACTAGGTCCTCATTGAGGCTGGGCCTGGCTGTGCCTCCCCTGGGTCCATCCAGATTTCCAGTTGGGGGAAGGGAGGGGATGTCCCTGTCCCTGCTCAGAAAAAATGGAAGAAAAGAATCTGTTAAAGAGATTAGCTTTGCCAACTGCTGCTACCACCAGATTTCCAAGCATGCCCTGCAGAGGCCCCAGGTTGCTTGGTACCTTCTTTTTACTCCTTATGTATTTAAAAAAGGACTTCTTGTTATCTCTGATCCGGGTCACTAGTCCACATTCCATCTCCGCCTTAGTCTTCCTAACAGCCCCCCTACAATCTCGTGCAGTAGAGGTATAATCCTCCTTGGTGATGGCCCCTCCCTTCCATTGGGTATATGCCTCCTTTTCAGCTTTGAGACATTCCTGGATGATTTTGGTGAGCCATGGGGACTTTTGAGTGCTCTTTCCCCCTTTGATCCCCATTGAAGTATCCATCATAAAGTGGGATGCCAAGGGGTCTATGAACCCCAGGGTTCAGTGGAGTCTGGCAAAACTGTGTCCTAGCAGTTAGACCAAGGGCAGCCTCCCAATATTAACAGCCTCCCAATATTAACAAGACGTGGCTGGTGAGATAAAGGGTGCCTATTAAGTAAGATTTGCATGGTTAATGAGCTCTAGGAGTATCACAGCCACCCCTAGGGATGCCGCCCCGTTACAAAAAGTATCATGTGGCCATGCTGAAAGAAAAAAAAAAAATAAGGAAAGCCAAGTTGTGGTTTGAAATACAACTGGCAAGGGATATAAAAGGCAATAAAAAGGCATCTGCAAATATATCTTAACTAAGACAAAGAGCAAAGGAAGTGTATGTCTCTTAATGCAGAAAACAATTCAGTATGGATGATGCAGGGAAGTGAGCTAGCAGATGACAAGCACAGTTAACAGCAAACATAGGGAAGGGGAAAGACAGCCTAGAGTAGTAGAACAGGTTAAGAATTGCTTAGAGAAGTTAGATGCTCTCAGGTTAGCAGGGCCAGATAGGATATACCCTAGGGTACTGAAGGAATGTGTTGATGTAACTTCAGACCCATTGGTATCCTGTCCAAGAACTCATGGAGGCCAGGTAAGGTCTGATATGCTTGGAAAAGGGTAAAAATTGCACACCTCTTTAAGAAAGGGAAGAAGGTGAATCTAGGACAGGGATGGGCAAAGTCCAGCCTGAAGGCCAGATCAGGCCTATGATAGATTACATTTCCTGGCAGCCCCTGCCTGTGTCACTGCAGCCAGTTTCCATGGTGACCCCAGGAGCTGTGACAGTGCAGGACCAGAGTGTCCATGGAGACTGGCCCCAGCAGCACTGGCAGGGCATGCAGCTGGGTGGAGAGCTATTCCAGAGCTGGGATCTTGCAGAGATGACAGCATGGTTCAAAGCTGGGGCAAGAGTGGGGACCAAGGACAGGTAGAAAACAGAGGCAGCAGAAGTGGCCTTAAAGTGCAACAAAGGAAATAGTTATGCATTGGAAAAGGCTTCTTAAAGATGCTATGGAATCTCCATCCCTGGAAATCGTCAAAAGCAAGTTAGCAAGACACCCAACTAAAATGATTTAGTCATGGATGACCCTGCTTCAAGCATGGGATGGGCTTAGATTAGTTTGAGAAGTTCCTTCTAGCCCTATGAATCAGAATATTTCCTACATAAAATCGTAAATGGTAATCTGTCCAACAGCAATAACTTTTTTGGCTTTTCCTTTTGATCACTCTTAAGTAAACATAAATGTTCATATTTCTTTCACGTAAATCTTTCTTCCCATTTTTCTGTAAAGAACTCAGCTATCATTGATACTTCTGAAACATAGCTCATGTCAGTAATATAATGCCTATTGAAGAAAAACAAATTCAGTTTTGGGTTGCATTAAAAGAAACATTGTATGCAAGAAGCAGGAGGTGACAGTATTACATTAATCAGTGCTGGTTGCACTTCAGCAAGCACTGGACAGGAATATAGTACTTCATGTTGGGTCCTTTATTTTAAGGAGGGTTTAGAGAAAAATGGAAAAGGTCTTTAGGCAAGCAATAAGGATGATAAGTACATTGGAAAGCCACATGAGGAATATATGAAATAAATAGGCATGTATAGTTTAGAGCAGAGGTGGGCAAAATGTGGCCCGCAGGCCAGATCCAGCCCAACATGCCATTCTATCCAGCCCATGGGGCCCCTAAAAAAAAAAAAAAAAACTTAGAAAATTAATATTTAATTTGCTCCTGGCTGCCTATCAGAAATGACAGGAACCAGGGGAAGCCAGCAGAAGCAAAGCCAGCCCAGCCCCACCCCACCCCCTCACCC
>NW_017729026.1:45071645-45081471 GCF_001723915.1 Gavialis gangeticus | reverse complement strand
GCCCCCTTAGCCTCTGTTACCAGCCCCCACCAACTTCTTCCCCTGCCTACCTGCTGGCCACTCCAGTACTGTGTAGCCCCTAGCTCCATCGCCGACTGCAGGAGCATGGGGCCTGTGATGGTACCCTGGGGCCAGGTATGTGTGCATGTGTTCATAGGGTGAGTCCCACAAACACACCTCACCACACACATGCACCCACACCCTCCCCTGCTCTGGCATACATGCAGACTCCCATATCCCTTCACATACCCTAGCCACCCTCCTCCTACACAGACTGCATACAGAAAAAATATATATACACATCTACTTGCTCCCTCGCCCCACGCCCATCCACCTCCCACACCCTCTCACATACCCACAACCCCCAAGAAACCTATACCCACCCCTCCACAAGAGTAAGACTTCATTTTAAGCTATTGTGCAATCACTTCTATGTATATTGCACAAACACATAAATCAGGATAAAATATTTTTTAAAATCAAGTTAATGAATGTTGTAGATATTTGAGTTTTACAATATAAGTTGGTATTTTACTAATTCTGAGATGGCAAAACCCCTTGCCGAAAGGAGTATTTTTGGGGGCAAGCAGAGGGACTTCTCCTGGCAAAGGTCAGGGGTTAGGGGGTGGGATTTCCAGTCCCAAGATGGTGACCAGGGAGCAGGGCACCTGTTAAGGGGTGGGGCTACCCATACATCCCTCAACAGCTTTCCAAAACTTGGTAAGTTGCCCTCCGCCCAAAATAATTGCCCATCCCAGCTTATAGGAAAAGAGATTAAGGGAGTATAACAGGTTGGCCTCCCCAGCATTTGTTCTGGGGTTTTTTGTTGTTTGAGGCCTATGAGAGGCACCCTTGAATTCCCTTAATGTTTCAATTCTATCTTATCCTGCCTTTACTCATCTGCCACGTCTTGATGCAAGTATTATTGAGATGTTCTTACAAGCAGGAGACTGCCTATTGTACTTCTTTGTTGGGGTTCTCAGCCACCACGGGCCTAACGCCTGGTCTTTCTCTAGCTAGGCCTGCCAGTCTAAACCCACCAGGTAGGGTTTGACTCTGAGGCTCTAGCTCCTTACTCCTCTCTCAGCCTGTGACCCTCTTTTTTTCCCCCCCACTATACAGCCAAGCCTTCTGGCCCCTTTTCACCCTGCACCCCCTGGATGTTACGTTATTGGGTCTTCTGCCTCCTCAGGCTTGGCCCTTTCTTATACTAGCCAAAATCCCTCCCCCGAGACCTGGCTTCAAAGTCCTGCAGCCAGCTCTGGGCTACTGGCCCTATATGGCTGCACCCACTGGTGCATTAGGCCCTTTACGACTGAGCCCCAAGGTGCTAATGAGACCGCCTTCTCCTCCCCTACAGCCTCAACTATAAGACACCAGTCTATCAATCAAATATGTGTATATATATAAGAGTAAGTCCATGGGCTATAACCACAAAAAGTAGAAATTAAAGGCAGCACACCAGCTTACATTTTTTCATGGTTTTGTGCTTCTGTTTCCTCCTGTCTGTGACACTCCTCCTTGTGGCACTGCCACCGCTCCTCTGAGAGTCATCAGGAGTTCCCGTCTCACAGCAGCTGGACCAACAGCCAAGCCTCTCTGTGGAGCTCTCACATACAAACTCCTTCCCCTTTGGCCACTGCCTCCCACTGCTGCCAAGCCCAGGATTTTTATAGTTCTGGCCTGCCCGCTTCCAGTCACCTGACTAGCCACCCAGGCTCAGCTTTTAACCCCTATCCTGCCAGCAGGCTGTGCCTGGGAAGTTCTGGTCTTAAAGGGACCGGCCTGCTTTTTTGATAACTGGGGTAGGGTTCCCTGTTACAGGGAGGATATGATAGCAATTTTCAAATATCTGAAAGGATGCCATAAAGGAGAAAAATCATGAAATGGCTACCATTTCAGTTTCTAAAAGATCCAACAGAAAGTCCATTGCCAACTTGTTCTTATATCAAGTGAATTAATCAGAACAAAGAAGCCTCACCCAGGACTTTTCAGGTCCCACCTTAGATCTCTGTCTATCTTGTTGCAACCTTCAAGACTCAATAGCAATAATTTCTGCTATCCTAGCTCCTCCTTTCCTCAGTTTCCTCTCAGCTTCCTCACCCAAGTTTCTCCTCAGTTTCCTTACTGCTGCTTCCTTATTTCTCAGCTTCCTCACCCACACTCCTGCTGCTATATTGTACTCCTTAATCTCCATAGTGCTTTTGGCTGAATTAAAGAAAGAGGGATAAAAGGATCCACTAGTCCTGCTAATTCCTCCTATTCTTTACACTTTCTCTATTAATATGGGATGTTTCACAATGTCTGCCTATTTTACAAAGTTTCTTTTTTCCACCTGCTTTAGTTTTGAACCTTACAAGGTCGAAGGCTGGCTACTATTCATCTAAACTTCTTCTCTTATCCCACTCTCTCACTGACATACAAGCTGCCCCAGAGGAGAGGACTGCCTTTGCCTTCTTTTTTGTACTTTCATTAGCACTTGTCCCTTTTGTTTCTGGCCTCCATCTTTTTTATTCCCTTTCACCAAACCAGGAGCCTGAGGCAGTGTTAATACTACTCCAACCTATTTCTGCACATGATCAGTAGCCTCCAGAGCTCCAGACTCAGTGACTGGTTCCTCTGCATTTCTCCTACACCTCCACCAGTCTTCTTGCACCTCTGCACCAGCTCTGTTGGTCCTATGAATCTTCCCCTGTTGTTTTTCTCTTTCAGGGGCCTCTGCCATTTCCACTCTACTGCATAGTCCACCTTTTTCAGCCAATTCCCCACACAGGGCAGGGCTCCTGGAGAAGCTTGCCTCTATTCACCCCTCCTCCCACCCCACACTATTCCACTGCCTCCAAACTGCCGGTTAGCCCAGCCCTTTCCTACCCTGCACTTTTGCCATCATTGTGACCACAGCATGAGCAGGTAAAGAATAGTCATCACATTTGCCCTATTCAGCACTCAGGAAGCCAAAACACGTCACCATCACCTTATGATCCTTGCAGTTTCTTTCATCCCTATTCTATCATTACAGTGAAATGGAAAAGTATAATTAAGAGAAGCTTTAGAGATTACTTGAACATGAGCTATAAGTTTCTACACAAGGAAGAGTCTAATAGTAGATGCTTATTAATATAATAATAAAAACTTCATGAAATCCAATAGTTGGAAATTGAAGTTAGGCAAACTTAGAAGAAAAATAACAGAGAAGCAACTCCACTAGAATAACTTACCTAGGGGTATGGCAGATTTACTGTCCACTTCAAGCCAGAATTTATTCCACCCATGAGGCAACAACCAAGTGGCTTAAGACCCCAAATACAATCCTATGCCAGCTTGGTCAAATCTCTGAAAAGCCATTAAAGTGTCTATTTTTGTAACATGCTGTGAACTTAACATTACATTTAAGACTGGAAGACCACCCTTTGTGTTAACAGTTTTCTAGGGACTCAAGCTGGTTGGAATTGGATCATATTTAGACACCAAAGCCCAGTTAGGTATCAGTTAGGTATCTACTAACTGATGTTCCACTCCCAGCCTGCAGACCACATCCAGGCCCTGGCACTGTGTTATCTGGCCTACAGGGCTCTCTGTGGGTCCAGAAATTTAACAGCAGTGGAGTGGTGGCACTGCAGAGTGTGAAAGCTGTGGAATGGGTAGAAAGTGGGGTTTGGGAGGGGGTAGTGCTGGCTCCCATGGCCCAATCCTGGCACATGAGTCCTGAGTGGTACCAGGACCCAGGGCCCAATCCCTGCATGTGGGCCACTGAGGCCTCCCAAGGCCCTACGTGTCTGCATGAGCCCCAATCCTATAACAAGGCTTGATGCAGTTTGTGGACTGACTCTGCACCACTCATCTGCCCTACAGGAACAAAAGGTTGATCACCACTGTACTAGATAGAATTGGACCTGGTCCTTACAGCCTAAGACTGGATAACTTTCTAAGAGATATGCAATAGAGGGTTTCAAATGCTTTTTAAGCTTGATACTAGATTTCTTAGTGAGATTCTTTGGCCTGTATTATATAGAAGTTCAATCTAGCTGATTGTTGACTCTTCTTCTCTTAAAATCTATTGGATAGAGAATCAACAATGATGTGTTTGTGAACAAATGTCAAGCTTCAGTGAACTTTTACCTAAGTAATATCCTTGTTCTTGCACAGTTATATAAAAACTTAATAAAATTGAGTGTTGGACAGACTTTATTATATTTACTTATGCACAATGAGTCCATAAGTACTTATGTATGATTGTATTTTTATCTACAATTTCAATGGAAGTAGTTACAATAAGATATTGTTGGATAAAATCCATAAGGACCTATAAGTCATAAGCAAGACATTGACTCCTTCCTCTCTTGAAAGTACCTTTACTCCATTTGTCAAGGTAGAATACAAAGTGTAGGGGCATTTTTTAGTATAAGCGTATTTTTTTAATATAAGAGTATTTCTTGGGCCTTCAAGGATGAAATCAGGAAGGTCAAAGCACACATGGAGTTGCATATAGCAAGGGACATGAAGAGTTTCTGCAAGTATGCCAGGAACAAGAGGAATGTCAGGAAAAGTATGGGTCCCTCACTGAATACAGGAGGCAGCCTATTGACAGGTGATGTGGAAAAGACTGAAGTACTCAGTGCCTTTTTCACTTCAGTTTTCACAGGCAAGATCCACTCCCAGACTGCTTCACCCAGCACCACAGTTTAGGGAGGAGGTGAGAAGCTGACAGTGGCAAAAGAACAGATTAGGGTTTATTTAGAAAACCTGGACATGTACAAGTCCATGGGACCAGATGTGATGCACCCAAAAGTGCTGAGGGAGTTGGCAGATGTGGTTGCAGAGCCACTGACCAGTATCTTTGAAAGTTCATGGCAGTTGGGTGAGGTCCCAGATGATTGGAAAAGGGCAAATATAATGCTCATCTTTAAGAAAGGGAAGAAGGACAATCTGGGGAAATACAGACTGATCAATCTCACCTCAATCCCTGAAAAAATCATGGAGCAGATCCTCAAGGAATTCATTTTTAAGCATTTGGAGGATAAATGACTAGGAATAGTCAGCATGGATTCATGAAGAACAAGTCATTGGAGATGTGCAAATTTTGCCAGCTGTTTTGATGCCACACAATTTTGACTCATTTCGAACTCAAAACAGTGAAATTGAATCTAAACGAAGGGCTTCAAAACAGCCTCGAAACAAAATGAGGCTAGTTGAAATGTTTCCAAATTTTTGAAGCAGCTAGCAGTGAGGTGGTGGGAGACAGGGGAGAACCAGGGCTGCACTCTCAGCAGCAGCTGGGAGCACAGCCCTGGCTCTCCTTGTCTCCTGGCGCTGGGCTGCAGGAAGCCAATCACAGCACAGAGGAAGGGAACTGAGCCTGGGCTCAGTTCCCCTCCCAAGCGCTGCAATCAGACTGGGGAAAGGAACTGAGCCCAATAGCTCAGTTCCCCTCCCCAGCCCAATCTAGCATGGGGGATGGGAACTCAGCCCAGCTGGGCTTCCCATCCCCAGCCCGATCTAGTGCTGGGGAAGGGAACTGAGCAACCAGGTTCAGTTCCCTTCCCCAGTCCCAGGCAGAAGCACCGGCTTCCCTCCCTCATCTGGCAGGCAGATTGGGGGCCTACAGCTCTGATCTGGCTGCCAGAGGAGAGAGGCTGTTTCAAGCTTCCCCATTATAGCTAATGGTGAAACATCAAAACAGCCTCACTGTTTCAACGAAGCAAAACAGAACAGCTGTTTTGAATCAAAATGAAATTTGAAACGAAATGCTGTTCCATCGAAACCTTGAGACTCAAGTCAAAATGGAACGGTACTGTTTTGCACAGCCCTACAAGTCATGCCTGATTATCTAATTACCTTCTGTGGATGTCAGTCAACCTAATTACCTTCTGTGGATGTGGCGAGAAAAGTGGATGTTATATCTTGACTTTGGCAAGGCATGGGATATAATCTCCCACAATATTCACACAAGCAAGCTAAGGAAGTACCAGTTGAATATATGTACTGTAAGGTGGATAGAAAATGTGGCTAGATCTTTTGGCTCCAAGGGTAGTAATCAATGGCTCAAGTTCTAGTTGGCCACTGGTATCAAGTAGAATGCCCCAAGGGCTAGTCCTGGAGTCATTTTTGTTCAATAACATCATCAATGATCTGGAAGATGGGATAGAGTGTACCCTTACCAAGTTTGCAAATGAAACCAAGTTTGGGGGAAGTAGTAGATACACTGGAGGGTAGAGCTAGGATTCAGGGAGACCTCAGCAAATTGGAAGATTGAACCAAATGAAATTTCATGAAGTTCAATAAGGACAAGTGCAAAGTCCTGCACCTAGGATGGAACAATCCCATGCACTGGTACAGGCTGGGGACCAACTAGCTAAGCAGCAGCTCTGCAGAAAAGGACCTGGGGGGTTACAATGGACAATATGTTGAATATGAGCCTATAGTGTGCCCTTGTTGTGAAGAAGGCTAATAGCATGTTGGGCTGCATTAGAAGGCTGTTGCCATCAGATTGAGGGAAATGTTTATTCCCATCTATTCAGCACTGGTGAGGCCACATCTAGAGTACCGTGTCCAGTTTTGGGCTTCCCACCACAGAAAGGATGTAGACAAATTCAGTGGAGGGCAATGAAAATAGTTCGGGAGTTAAGTTTGGAGGAGAGGCTGAGGGAAACTGCATTTATTTAGTCTGCAGAAGAGAAGACTGAAGGGGGATTTAATAACAGCCTTCAGGTACCTGGGTGGTGGCAGATGACAGAATGGGGAGCAATGTTCTCAAGTTGCAGCAAGGGAAGATTAAGTTAGATATTTGGAAAAAAAAATCTCACCAGGAGGGTAGTAAAGCACTGGAACAGGTTGCCCAGAGAGGTGGTGGAATCTCCATCCTTGGATGTTTTTAATACCCCACTAAACAAAGCCTTGGCTGAGATGATACAGTTGGGGCTGGTTCTGCTTTGAGCAGGGGGTTGAACTAAATGACCTCCTGTGGTCTCTTCCAACCCTAATCATCTATGGTTCTACGATTCCATGATTTCTTAATTGTTATTATTTATGCATCTTAAGTGCAGTTTTCGGCACTTTGCTACTTAATGGGTGCATCTACATGAGATGCTTACTGTGCATTAGCCTAATAACTGTGCAGTAGCATGGTGGTTTAAAGCTGTGTTAATAGCCTGTTATGCAGTATTATTAGCAGTAAGCACCACAACATAACCATCTTCTGGTGCTACTGAACAGTAACTCTAGTTACTGTGCATTTGGTTAGTACTTTATTAAGCAAGTATTAAACTAAATACGTATTATCTGAGGTGCATTAATGAACATGTAAACATGCCTAATAATGAATAGATCTTTGTAAACCTCATGAAGTCCTGATTTCCATCTGTTACAAATCAATTAAGAGGTAAAATACTTACAATTCTTAAATTGTTGGATATAATTATTAATAGAAAAAGTGGAATATTCAATAAAATATAAAGTATTAATATACCAAAGCCTAGACCCAAGGTAATGAATTTTATAAAAACTCATTTTGCAAAATGCAACTTTTAAATAAACAATAACTGTTTTGATTGCATCTTTTCTATTTCTTTTACTGTATTCAAACCTGACTAAACACTATCAGAAAGGGAGATTATTTTGTGATTTAAAATCAGATTCTAATCTGCATTTATCCAAAATATATATCTTTGTGTATCTAGAGAGGTCTACTCTTCTACTTGTGCATGACTAATACAATAACAGGGTTTGTTTTGTTTTTAAATACATGGACATGTGCTACCAGGCTTCTGAGAATAGGATCTGGCCTTCAGAGTTATTCTTACATCTTCAAGTCATTACTATGGAAACACAGCTTGATATCTCAAATCTCTGATTTCTCAAACTGCAGTGTGATGATTCAAAGGAAAAAAAAAACAGAACTTCAATTACTTCAGGAGATGGGGTGAGAGAGAGAGAGAGATAGAGAGAGAAAGAGAAAAAGAGAAGGGGAGAAAATTTAGACCGCTGGCCAATTGTGATTTTAATAGCTATCTCTTGAGAAGTTTTAGATACTACAGTAAAACGGTTCTGTTTTGAGGAACTAAGTAAAAAGGGGCAGGAGTTGTTCACTAAGGGCAGATGTCCAGTCTAAGCTTTGAGATGTATGAATTTATGCACTCAAATGACATTTCAAGAAGGCAAATATCTTTTTATCTTTGCATAATCAATACCATTAATTAAAAGACTGCATCCTGAAAGCAATGAATATTCAGAGCTAGGGGAAAAAAAATTAAAAGCACAGCTTTTATTGGCTTTGTGCTAGTCCCAGAAAGCAATTTAAACCTATTATTAAAAACATGAAGATTTTTTAAAAAGTATATATGCATATTACTTTTATTGTATTGACACAGCAAACCTTGCAATGCCACTCTACACACTTTTGTTATACATAGTGCATAAATATTGCTTCTGAAGGGAAACCATTAAGGTTAGGAGAAATTTTGAAGGACATATTTAACCATACACTTAGCGGTTCAATCTTATTTCACTTTAGGTGCTTAAATGACATGTATGCATCCATGTAACTTCACTTTTTGGTTTTTATACATAATTTTGGATTCTATCTTGCCCTGTAGTTAAATAGAATTGCCATTTGCAGAGAGACAGGAACTATTATCATTGTATTTCAAACTCTCTAATCCCTACAATTTTTGCTGCCTGACCAAACTTGGAAAAAATTGGCAAACTTATTGAAGTTTCATCCTTCATTACATTGGAAGGTCTATATTTGGGGAAATCCCTCTTGGAAGTAGAGGTCACACAAATTGATATAGAGTAAATGGATAAGGGCATTGTACATGTAGAACAGCTTCTAGTAGGAAATCTTATTAAATCCTTTTCTGAATTATGTGATAAATTCAACCTTTCAAAAATAATTGAATGACAATATATGCAGCTGAATCAAATATTTAAAACATTAGTTTTGGATCTGAGGCTTTAGGTGTAGCTCCAGATAAACTAATTTTTACTTTGAAATCTGTTTCTTTTCCACTCTGTGCCATTACTCTATGAATATATAATGCCACATAACAAGTCTATATAGAATTGGTCTTCATTACAAATGAAATAAAATGAAGACCAAGGTATCCAGATGACAGAATCCCAGCAGAACTCATCCATTCACAATATTCAAAAATTGACAATTCATTTTAGACTGCATCCTATACAGCAAAAAAAATGTTGTCTGCACTGGGCTAACTCCAAACTTAAAAAATTTAATATAATTCCAGAAGATACATGTTGCAGATAGAATACACTACAAGCAACACTTGATCACATATTTTGGTCATGAGCTTTTATCAATTATTTTTAAAAAGAAACTAATAGTATAGTTTTGAACACAGCACTGACACCTTTGGCAAAGACGTATTTTATTGGGCATATCCCAAGGCTTTCAAACTGGATCCTTGCCATATTGCACTTTTACAGCATGCCTTAGTAGTGACAAGCAAGATTATATTACAACATTGGAAAGTAGGACATCTTCAAAGGTTGAAATTTGGTACAATTGGCATCTGAGGAGAAAATCATGTTTAGCAGTCTTAACTGCATCAGCAGTTTGGTGCAATTTGGAGAGATTTAAAAAAAATTTTTTGGTAATTAAATTATTACTCCTTGCACACCTTTTCTTTTCTTTCCTTTCTCTCTCCCTCCCTTGTCACTCCTTCCTTTTCCTTTCTTTTTCTGTTTACTGTTTGTGACAGACATGCAAAATTCAGGTTGATATGTATAGCTGATATATCCATTTCTAATATTTGGGTTGCACTTTAAAATGAATCAGTAAACTATTAAAGAGAGGTACTATGGCAGC
>NW_017729026.1:45059402-45066645 GCF_001723915.1 Gavialis gangeticus | reverse complement strand
TGCTATAGTTTAATACTTAACTTTTTAGGCTGTACTGAAGTACATAACAGCATAGCTGTATTTTCATTTCTAAAGAGAGGTCCTTGAAAGGATAAAGACTTAAAGTGCTGGGTATGAAATGCTGAGGATGGTTGATTCGAGGTTACACTCATGTTTTAGTACAATAGCCTAGTATTTGGGGCACTTGCCCAAGGAGCAAGAGATTTGTGCTCTTGCTCCCACTCAGATAGAGGGGGCTTGAGCCTGCATCTCTTGCTTCCTACAGGTGTTGATAAAAGTAACTTTTTTTCTATCATTTTGTCCATCTTGCCCTCATTTGGACTACAAATTTTCTGGGGCAAAAAATGTTTAACACATTTCTCTCAGAAACTAAGATAACTTGACCCTGGGGCTGGTTGACATATCTTGGTGGTACTCAAAAAATAATAATGGAGCTATTGTAGGAGATTTTTACAAACACAGTTGTGCACATATAAATATAAGATACTTTAAAATCATGTTTAGTTCCATGCAGTACTTCAAAGAAGAGGTAGGAGTCTTGGTACATCATAGACTCAGTATGAGGCTGCAGTATGATACATTTGCACAAAAGACTAATGCAGTTTTGGGCTGCGTCAATAGGAGCATTCAGTGCAAGACATGGGAGGTGATAGTGCTTCTTTACTTGGCACTAGTTAGGCCTCATTTAGAGTAGAATCACAGAATCGTAGAAAATTAGGTTTGAAAGGGACCTTAGGAGGTCATCTAATTCAACCCCCTGCTCAAAACAGAACCACCCCCAACTAGATTATCCCAGCCAAGGCTTTGTCTAGCCAGGTCTTTAAAATCTCCAACAGTGGAGAATCCACAAATTCCACAGTACTGTGGGTAGTTTTGGACTCCACATTTTACAGAGGAGATGGAGAAGTTAGACTGAGTCCAAAAGCAGGTGAAAAAAGATTATAAAACGTGGAAGGTAAGTCATATGAGGAGAGATTAAAAGAAAGAGACATGCTGAATTTGGAGAAAATATGATCAAAAGGGAACATGAGAGTTTCAGATATTTGAAGATCTGCCATAGGAGGGAGAACATTTTTTTCCCATTACTAGAGAGAGCAGGATGCATATCAATGGTTTAAAGTTGCAGCAAAGTACATTTAGATGGGTATCAGGAAAAATTTCTTCACTATTAAAACAATTCAGCAGTGGCATAGACTGCCTAGGGAAGTTGTATAATCTCTGTCATTGGGGGTTTCAAGAAAAGGTTGGATAATTATCAATCAAGGATGATCTAGGAGTAGCTACACTTGGAGTGCTCTCTGAAGAGAAACAGAAGCCCCAGAGTCTGCTTATACACTGACTGATGGGAAAAAAAGAGAAAAGCTCTGCAGCCTAAAACAAGTGTATACTGGGGAAGACCATGCTCAGCAGCAGGAGAATGAAGTGGAACTCCACAAGTGACTTCAAGTTATGAAAGGAGATTAAGGGAGCTGGGCTAAGTTTATGAAGGGAACACAGAAAGCTGAGTTCTGGCTGTCCAGTAAAAGGGTGCAATGTGTGGAGTTATGGTTGCTGCCCCAGGTTGCAGAGCAGACTGGATGGTGTTTGCTTTTCCCAAGTTTCTGGGCTTTGCTGATTGCCATATGGAGCTGGGAAGGAACTGTTTTCCCCTCCTTGTACTACAGGTGTCTGGGAGATTTTCTGCCTTCCTCAGAAAAAGTGGGTATTGACTGTGGCCAAGGCTGGGGATTTTGACTGGAGAGTGCCAGTGTTCCAGCTGGGACTAAAATCCAGAGGTTCCTAGTTAGTGAGTCTTGCCCCTCTGCTCAATCAGATCAATTATCCCATGGAGGAATTCTATCCCATGGTCAGATTGGTATGTACTGTAGGGGGTTTTGCCTTTCTCTGTAGTGGGAGTCGTGGCCCTCTTCCTTTGATTTCTTGAGTGTAGTAAGAGGACATTGACTGCTGTTGTCCTGTTTCTTTACATGTGGCAGGTTGGGATGATTGTGATGTCTGTGGACAATATGCTTTGTAATTGGCAACAAGGTTGATTATATAGTTTAGCAATAGATTAGGTAAGAACCTATATGGTATGGCTTGGATATGGATGATTCTGCCTTAGGGAGGGGCTCTGACTAAATGGCATCTGCTAGGTCCTTTCAGGCTTTCTTTTCTGTGTTTCTCTGATTACCAGATATAATCAACTTTGATTACCTAGTATATTACACTAGTCAAATAACTGTCCCATTCAGGTCTTGAGCCTACTGTCTAATGCTCTAATCCTGCAAATCTCCTGCCAGTGAGACAAATTTTCCATATGCATTATTGTTTACAGGATAAGGTCATAAATCTGGATATAGAATCACTAAATGGCTGAGCTGTACTGATCAATCAGAGTTTAATTTACTGTAAATTATCATTTCTTAGACCCGCCAATTTATTCTGCTTTCTTAATTAACTATACAATGCTTTATTTACTACAAAGACTTGATGTTGAACATTTAAAATGTATTTATGCACATGCTAATTTAGACATGACTTAGCTTTTTGCATGATCCATACAGATATGTCTTTCCAAAATTGAAAAGGCAAATGGCAGCTCACTGATTTTAACCCTTCCAATAGGGTTGCTAATAGTAATAGTGTAACATGATGGACATGAGCACAGAGGAGTGGATTGAGACCACTTATTCATTTGATATGATGCACAATGATACTGACTTAAGCAAGATACTAATCAAGGACATAGAGGGAGACAAACAATAACCCATTGCAAAATCACAGAGCCACTTAGTTCCTATTTGGGTATCAAAACTAAGCTTAGCAAGTGACTTTATGAACTAAATGTCATATTCTAATTTTTTGTCATATTTATAAAACACTGAAAATAGAGACCTATAATGAAATGCTAGCTTTAATTTTAGCACTGTGAATAGCAATGCTATAATTAGCATGTAATGCACATGTAAATTAAGCATTATTATGTAAAACTCACACTGTTGTTCAGTGCAGAAAATTTCAGGTTTCATTAAAAATAAAAGCTAAGATTATTTCTGAATTCCTCAAATAGTTTCAGACCCTGAGGCTGTATGCTGTCCTAACAATTTATGAAGGCTCAACATATGTATTAGTAAAAGAAGCCACTGCTAACTAAGACAGCAGAAAAAACCAGCCACATTCTAATTTAAGAAATGGAGAACAACCAAAAAATAGAAATTATTCTTAAGGTACAGGACATGTAGATCTGAGCCAGAAAGGCCAAGAAGTCTCATATGAGTACATTTTTTTCACTGTAATATTAGAATACAGAAGAACCTGGATACTTCCCAGGGGTAGGTTCCTTTTCCTTCCTCTTAAGGAAGGGTTTTCAAAATAAATGGGGTTATACAGAGCTGCTGCAGGCAGCTATGCATAACTGCTGAGGTACTCTAGCTGTTTGTAATGGGGTTTATTTTAAAGGGCACCATATCTCAAAACAGCCGCCCAAGATCCCTGTTATGCTCCAGATGAATGGAGAAGCTGTGTCCTTTGAAGAATAAGCCATAGCATACACATGATGAGCAGCTTGTTCCATCTGCAGATATGTAAACAGCCATCTTATATATATTCCAAAATATGATTCTCCAAAATTGTACATACCAGGCACAGTGTCCTTCATATTTTTCAGGATATAATACTATACATCCAAAGGAATTTAGATTTCCTTTTTTGATAGACTACAAATTGCATTTCCTCATTGAGCATGTAGGGGTTAGCTGGTATTTTAAATCATGGCTGACTGAAAAATATAAAAGACTCTGAACTAGCCTCCAAAATTTATGCTTACTCTGATTATATAAGCTTTCTTACCTTTTAGTACTCAACTTTTAGATGAGGAAAAAGGAATGATCAGTGTAATGGGACCTGCAGACCTGTACTTCCACACAGTGGTAGACTAAGTACATGCTTAAGTTAAAGCTAAAGAGCAGTCCCATTAATTAGGCAACTGATATAACTAAGTGTTCAGCTTGATTTGGGTCTCTGGGCTTAATCACAGAACTTTAGAAATATAGGAAAAGGGAAGAGTTCTGAACCAGGATAAGCATATCTACACTGTTCCCAACACATGTTTTTTTCATTCTTGCTCATAAAAACCTCCAGAGAAGATGTTGTCCCAGCATCTAGGCAGCTTGTTCCAGTTTTTTATTATTGCTTTTTTAATGTAATATAACAACCAGAAACATATATTTACCAATTATATATGAACCATGTACATAAAGGGGAAAAGAAAAAAAAAGGGAGAGAGAAGAGGGAGAGGGGGGATAAGAAAAAAGAAGTGTGCAAGGAATATTTTAATTATTCAAAATATTCTAAGAACTCCTCCCAAATTACACAAACATGTCAAACAGTTAAGCCTGCTAACCATGATTCTTTCCATAGATGCCAGCTACCCCATCTTTCGATACCACATTTCAGCCTTTGGAGATGTCCTACTTTTCCAGTGCAGTAATATAATCCTACATGTCACTAATAAAGTCCACTGTAAGAGTGCCATCTGGGAAGGATTCGTTTGAATTCCTCAGGGATATACCCAAAAAAACACGTATTTGCCAAAGGTGATAGTTTGTGTTCAAAACTCTAGTTTTAGTTTCTTTTTAAAAAGAATTGATAAAAGCGCATGACCAAAACATGTGATCAAGCATTGCTTGTAGTGCATTACATCTTCAACATGTCAGGTATTAGTGCTGTGTTCAAAAGCATGCGACTTCTAGTTTTAGTTTCTTTCCAAAAATAATTGATAATAGGGCATGACCAAAACATATCACCAAGCATTGCTTATAATTCATCACATCTCCAGCATGTTATATGGCATTATACGTTCATAGAGTGATGGCACAGAGCGAGAGAGAAGCAAATTTCAAAGCAAAAATGAGTATATCTGGAGCATTTGCTATACCTAATGCCTCAGGTGCAAACTGATTTTTTTTAATGATGCAACAGCATAGATTGTTATTCAGCTGTTTTCAGAAAATTGAATTCATCACATAACTCAAAAAAGAAAGAGCTGAAGCTCCACCTCAGTAGTCTAAAACAGCTACAGAGCCAATTGGGACACAGAGCTAATTACGTTTTGCGAAATTAAAAAGTAGTCAATTCTAGAATATACTAAATGTATGAACAGTCATTTTGCTGGGGTCATCTGACCCCATCAGTCTTTCTTCCACAAGTGCAGAGGGGCTGGACCTGATGATCTGGAGAGGTCCCTTCCAGTCCCTAACATCTATGAATCTATGTGTTTATAATCTCCTAAACTCATTGGCCTGTGACCTTAACCCCTCACTATGTCTCTTATATAAATTCTATGAATTTATCTTTGGGTCCCATTTGGTTTGGGGGTATGCTATGATACTTTATGAATTATCTCAGCTGCTTGTGCCTGGATTAGTTTTGGTGGCTTAAACAGATCCTGCTTTTCAGCCATCTCATGAGAGAGAAACAGCATTATATGAATGCCAGGCTTACCCCAGCTTTCCTAGTGCTCTAGCAGCTTTGAGAACTCTCTCTTTGGTGGTAAATTGCAGGAGCCTGGCTATTAATACCCTAGGTTTTCCTTCCAGATCAGGCTTCCTCTAGCAATGCTTGTCTCCAAATCTGTCAGAGAAGAGTTTTAAAGTGGTGAAAAACAGTTATTCATGAACTCTCTGGAATTACAACAATTACAACAATGTGGGTGCTGTATCTCTTGGGTCTGCCCTCCAAGTCTGGCACATTATCTCTCACAGCCTGCAGCTCCTTGTGGTGAGAACCCATCTGCCTGGCCATTTCCACATCCCAAAGAAGAAACTCTGTCCTCCACTCCCAGAACCCATTTCACCAGGATGTGCAATGAAAGCTGAATATTCATAGCAAATTCCCATGTCTTATCCACCCTAATTTTAATACTCAGTGAGCACATCTACACAAGATGCTTAACTGCAGTAGCATAGTTTACTGCACAGTGAGCATGCATGTCTATACTTACTGTGCAGTAAAACAGCTTAATCGCAAGTAGATTTGCTTCCTGCAAATGAGGTAGAAAATTTACTCATAATTAGTTACTGCAAAGTTACTGTTGTAAGTGTGGGCCTCACAGATGTTAAGCAGCACACAGGCTGTGATGATAACCTGGAGGAGTTTGTCCTCAATGAACTCGAAGAAGGTGGTGAGGATGCACCAGCAGCTCTTGAGGTGGCCAAAAGTGTACTCCACCAAGGCATGGGTCTGGCCCATGCAGTGGTTGAAGTGGGCCTGGTGGGAATTCAGGTGTCCAGTGTAGAGCCTCATGAGCAAGGGCAGGAACTCCCTGATGTGGGGCTCCCTGGTGGGCATCCCTGATGTGGAGGGGTGGGACCACCATAGCGCCCAGCTGCATGGCCCACACCCCTGGTGTGAAACACCCACTCTCCACTAGGTCTGGCAGGATAGAGTTCCAGAAGACATGGGCATCATGGTTGCTGCCCACCCAGCCAGTGCTCCTGTGCATGAAGGTGTCACGGGAATCCATGATGTCCTGGAGCATCACAGAGTTAAAGCTCCTCCAGCTGTAGTAGGGGCAGTCTCTGTGGGGCAGGCAGGTAATGGGGATGTAGATCCTTTTGAGAGCCCCAATGCACTGGGGAAAGCATGGAGCACAGAACCCCACCACCACTACAAAGGGGTCATGCACATGGAGCACGGTGTTTCCCAGCACATCCTGGAGGGTGCTGCCCAGCGGGGGTGCATAACTCAGGGAAAGGGGCAGGAGCTAAATCCTTGGATGATGGTGTCACCATGGATGTAGCCTTTCAAGACTTTAAGAAGGCCTTTGACATTGTCTCTCACCCCATCCTCATCAATAAATTAAGTGACTGTGGCATTAATGCCTACACAGTTGGATGGGTAAAAAATTGGCTGATGGGGGGCACCCAGAGAGTAGTGGTGGACAGGTTGTACTCAACCTGGGGAGATGTGAGCAATGGGGTACCCCAGGGCTCGGTCCTCGGGCCCGCACTATTTAATATCTTCATCAGTGATTTGGATGAGGGGGTGGAAAGCACGCTGTCCAAATTTGCTGATGACATGAAGATGTGGAGCTAGGTGGACACACTTGAAGGGAGAGAGAGGCTGCAAATAGATTTAGACAGGCTACAAAAGTGGATGGATGAGAATAGGATGGGGTTCAACATAGACAAATTCAGGGTGCTGCCCCTTGAGAGAAGGAATCCACAGCATACATACAGGCTGGGGAGTTCCCCTCTTGAAA
>NW_017729026.1:45057923-45058993 GCF_001723915.1 Gavialis gangeticus | reverse complement strand
GACAATGGGGTGCTCTCAGATGATAGCGTAGAGAGGCCCAGGAAGGATGTGAGTCCCCCAACTGAAGTTCGGACCTAGTTAAGGATTACCTGGAGGGCTTAGATGTGTCCAAGTCAGCGGACCTGGATGACCTTCATCAGCGGGTGCTGAGGGAATTGGCTGGTGTCATCACGGAGCCATTAGTACGGCTGTTTGAGGACTCCTGGTGCTCAGGCCAAGTCCTTGAGGACTGGAAAAGGGCCAATGTGGTCCCTATTTTCAAGAAGGGGAGGAAAGAAGAACCTGGCAACAACAGGCCAGTCAGCCTCACTTCTAGCTTGGATCATTTGATCTCAGCAGTATTCCTGCCCAGAGCAGGGGGGTTGGACTCAATGATCTTTTGAGGTCCCCCCAGCCCTTGATTTCTATGATTTCTATACATGAATCCCTAAAAAAAAAAATCTATTAATACAACTCCTTTTGTAATAAGCACCAGTTTGCCTTTTAAGAATGACAAAAGAGGCAACAAGTAAAAGGACAACCCATCCACTTTTTCATTAAGTTTTTTAGGGACTTGTCTACCGTGGAATAAAATTACACTTAAATGCTTAAGTCCACTTACAGGATTAATAAGTGAAATAGACTCTGGCTCTTGTTTCCTTACCATATGGAATTTTTGCACTACAGTTTTTGCAGTGGTGTGCCTAGGATGAAAGTGTAACTAGAGGTAGGCAAGTGGGGCAAGTTGTAGAGTATAACCAGGGGTAGGCAAGTTGTAAAGTGAGCACAAGAATGACAGCTGCTCTTGCTGGCAACCCAGCCACTGTTGAGGTCTTTGTCACTACCCTGGCCACAGTTGCCCCCAGATGCCATCAACAGCACTCAGGGCATAAAATTCCTACTTGCTACTACCTGAAATTCTCTCTCATTCTGATACCTATACTGTAAATTCCTGGACTTTTGGAAGGGCTTCAACACCATCTCTCACCCAGTTCTCATTAAGAAACTGGGGGACTGTGGTGTCGACACCCACACAGTCAAATGGGTCGCCAACTGGCTGGAGAGCCACACCCAGAGGGTGGTAGTGGATG
>NW_017729026.1:45045586-45056928 GCF_001723915.1 Gavialis gangeticus | reverse complement strand
CGGACTAGATGATCTACTCAGGTCCCTTCCGACCCTAGAAACTATGAAACTATGAAATTGCATATACCACATACTTGTAGTTTTCTACATTTCAACTAATGTTTGAGCTGCAAAGAATCTTGTAATACTTTAAGAGACCTCATTAGCCCGTGCTCCTGTATCCATTTTAAAAATCACTGTTTGGTGATATATAACAAGTAGATTAACTTTTCCATTTTATCCCTTGATGACTCAGTATATAACATATCTGGAAACAAATCTTGGGATTACCTATCCTCTTCTTTCAACATTAAAAATCTCTTTGCCCCCTGGGTTTTTCTTTCTTGATTTGCACATTTTTTTGTAAAACAGTCACATTTGCCATAACTACAGTATTCTTGCCATTTGCAGGGCAATTTCTTACATCACAGTCATTGTCACTTCAACTTTTGATTGCCTTTGACTAAACTTTTCTTTTCTTTTCTGTCTTAGGACTTTATTTGTAGCAAGAAACCTTCTCATCCCTGACTATATACTTTTTAACATTTATTGAAAGCTAATTTGGTGGAATATGTGTTTGCCTGCTTCACCTATTCCTTTCAATTGCTTTTCAGCAACTATCTCTGGTTAACTTATGTCCACAGCACATTCAAGACATATGCTTTGAATTTTTCAGGCAGCTTCTGCTGCAGAAACACACAGTCCTTAATAAGGGATACATACAATTCCCCAAATTCACAAGTGTGTACTGCTAGTTTTAATTCTGTCACATATTGGCCCATATCTTCAATTCTGCCTGGCTTCTGGTGAAAAATTAATGTCTCATATAATATTTTTCCTTGGAGCAAAGACTACCTTACGTTCATTATTCAAATATTCATTAATATTTCCAATTTTCTTTTTATCTGCTGCATTCCCAAATTGAAAAGTGTTAAATCTCTTTCTTGCTTTTTCACCTGCACAAGAAGAAATAATACTGTTTGCAGCCTTTTATCTTTTTTTTTTATATGCACCACTCATTGATGCAGTACAGTTCAAATGCTTCCACTATCTCCAATTTTATGCTGCATTTCTTTTAAAACCTAGAGTCTTCCTGGAGGGTTTAACTAATCCATTTTTCCAGTCTTGTGTTTAATATTTTTAGTTCTTACTCTGAGAACATATATCTTCAGTGCATGCTTCAGGTAGAATACTAGACATTTTTCATTGACATTAGACTCTCTTCTTAACTCAAATTAGATATTGTAGCAGGTGGGGTGGCCTAGGGGTGCCGTGTTCTCCTCTAGCGCCCCTCACCGTGTCCAGTTCGCTGAAAAAGCACCTTTCATTCTCACCCTCCATGTCTTTGGTGTATAATGTATATGATAGGGAAGCTGCCTCTTCATCTCCCTGGACATGGTTTACCTCCTGCTACATTAGCCCAGCTCTGCTAATTGGTGTTTCTGGGCACCCCAGCCTTATGGGCTAGGCATGGCTCCAACCGTCCCTTTACCATGCCCCAAGCCTCGCTTGTGTACCGGACGTTGTTTGGTCTTAGCCACAGTCCTTGTCTCTCACCATGCCCCACAGGCGCTTGGGCTCTCCGCGGCCCTTGTCTCTCAACCTTGTCTCTCACTATGCCCCACAGGTGCTCTAGCTTTCTGCAGCCTTGTCTCTCACCGCACCCCACAGGCACTCATCAATTGCTGCCCCCTTTGCCTGGGGCCTCTCACACTGCCCCCTGCTCTGGGGTTCAGGATTGGCACAGCTCAACGTTGCATCTTCCCTGGCGCTTGGGTCGGCACACCCCAATGCAGCACCTCCTCTGGTGTTTAGGTTGGCTCACCCCCTCAATGCTGCACCCTCACCGATGCTTAAGTTGGCACACCCCTTTTACAGCGGCTCCCCATGCATTTGGGGTCAGCTTACCCAAATACTGCACCCTTTCTGGTGCCTGGGTCCCCACGCTGCCATGGACCCCTTATGAGGCCTTCTCCAACCCCTAATAGCCTCACCCAAACCACCAGTTGTAAACCATCAACACAAAACTCAAGCCCCCCTAGGCTATAACATAAACCTTCGCCAATTGACTATAACATTATTCAAGCCACCCCCAAGGGTGCTCCATCATTCACCCATAACAACTGCTCATGCATTCTGGCCTCTTTTCTGTTCTTGCTCCGGCAGGGTTCCTACCCCTTTGGCTGTCAGCAAGGAACTGCCTGCCTGGCCTCAGCCTGGGAGTTATATAGGAGCCAGGCCCTGCATCTTCCAGTCAGCTGACTCCCAGTGCTTGCCCTAGCAACTTGCACCTATGCTTCTTCATTACTACTCCACAAGTAGCAGGCACCTCAGTGCCCTGCTACACACCTCCCCTCTTTATAGGACCAGAGCACCAAAGAGCTCTGCGACACCTCCCCCCTTGAGATTCAAACTCACTAGGCCAAATCTTCATTCTTGTAGGTCTTGGCTCTGGTTCTTTGACCATTCAGACACACAAGGGTGGAGGTTTTAAGGCTCCTCCTACCCACCTTTTACCCAAAGCGCACCATGTGGGATTTTATGGGATTTGCCCCACCACAGGCAGTTCCCCCACATTAGCCAACCTTAGTAAGCTATGCTCTCTGTTGGTCAAGCTCCAGCCTACCTTTCAGGGTTCTTTCTCCCCCTCTTCTCTAACCCATCCACATTCCCTTCCTCCACACCCGGGTCTCTTCCTCCGGGCAGATTGTAGGGTTTCTCATCTCTATCAGGCTTCCTGGAGGTCTTGGAGCCTTCCCCATATCTCCCACTGTCTCCTCAATGCCTTCTGGGCATATTCTTCTTTTCAAAACTCTATCTTCCCACAGACAGTGGGTCTTCCTACCAGTCCCTTATAGATCTTAACATATGCTGCTACTCCAATTTTCTCTTCAATGATGTTTCTCAGCCTCCACCATGTGACCTGCCTAGGGATGTTATTTATATAGACCTGTGGTCTTTTCTCAGGCTTTGATCCCCTTTTGGTTGATTGTTCCCTCCTCCTCATCTCATGTGCCTCAGCTCTGTCTTCTTTTCTGGGCCGAATTGATCCCCTTTTTGCTAAGCCTGTCTTTGACCCATATTGCCCTAGGCCCTGAACCATTTGTGTACAGTCCTGGTCACTTGAGCGGGAGGTCTCTCTCTTTGGGGTAGTCTGTACACCTTTCCCTGCCTGTACACCTTTCCTTATCCACCAGACCTACTTCCCTTGGCTGCTCCTGGCTCAGCCCCATATTCTTTCCCTGGGTTTGAGATCTAAATAATTCTCCCAGCTAGATATGGGCACGGCTGACAAACTGCACAGGCAGTTTTCCACTGCACGCTTCCTTGCTCCTCCAGACCTCTGCAACAGGTAAGCTTTTTCCTTCTTTTACCTTGGCCTGGGGTCAGCCTCTGACTGAGGCTTCCCCTTTTTTTGGTTCTGTATCCCTGGGACAGATATATAGAAGTAACTCACTTTGTGTATATGATTCTTTAGTCCTAGTGGGCATTTTTACATGTGCTCTGGGGGTGGTAGGAGTGTTTAAATTAGCATGGCTCTGAGACTCACTCTAATTAAAGCATGCACAGTGTCTTGTGTATCAGCATCCTGCACTTCAAAATGGCAGTGCTCCAGTTACAGTGCATTAAAGCAGCCTCCCCACATGTCTACAGATACCCAATGTGCCTGTGTTCTATTTTGTTGCCTTCACCTGTCCCCACTTACATTATACTCTTGCAACTTTGTTTCCCACTTCAAAACATCTGCTATTATTACAGGTTATTGTACACAAAAAGAATATTCTATACATTTATTAACTCACTTATACTTATATAGCCATCATCTTGCTACAGAGAGTCTGCCACTTTGGGTATGGACAGGTATTATATTTAGGTCCTTTTAACCAGAGTTAGCTCGATCTAAATGCCCAATCATGCAAGCATTCAGAGGGTTTAATTCAGTCAAAAAATGGCACTCTCAATCTAAGTTAGTGCACCTCAGGAGATCGAGAATGGATTAACCCCTTCCTAGATCAGGTTACCCTGATCTTGCAAATGCCTGCCCACATTTGCAGCACAGCCCTAGAGCTGGAAAGCCCCAGCTTCTATCCTCAGCTGTGCTATTCCTAAACCAATACCAGAAGACATATGAACTAAATTAAGCCAAGACAAACAAAATAGAAATATTTCTTTGACAAAGGGATGAAACCTTGAACATTGCTGGAAAACAGAAAATTGCTTATAGTCATATAAAAGGATACAGTACCTGCAAAAGTGACCCTTTATAAATTATGCCCCTTTATACATCTATGGCTATTTTTAGTCCCCAATCCACTGTAGACTGGGAAAACCCCGCTGAAGAGTCCCTCCTCAAGTTACGTACATTGGGCTCTCTGTGTGGCTTCTGGGAGAAGCAAACTGCTGCACATGGTGCTCCAAGTCTAGAAAAATAGTAGACAATTTTTCTGTTGCATAGCTAAATACATCATGATTATTCACAAAATAACACATACTGTTCTAGCAAATGTAATGTTTCCTTATATTGCAAATATACATTTTAAATTTCATCTGGAAATGACCTCAAATTCTCAAATGCCTCAGGGCTAAAGGACATACAAAAACTATAACACTTGGTTCCAAAATGATACCTTTTATTAGACCAACTGGAAAATGGCAAGAAAATTGTCCTTTTCTGCAAGCTTTCGGGATCAAAGTCCCTTTGTCAGCTCTGGGAAAAGTGTAGCCGGTACAAGATGGTAAACAGTCTCTGTAGGTAGTAAATAAACTTCATTTTTGCACAGAGGGAGCTGAAGCTGGAAGCCTGTCCCTCTGGGTCCACACTTCTTCAACTTGATTATTTCCTGGATTAGACTTCAGACTGCCAAAAAAGAACAGAATGTTTCATCTGAATTCTTTCTGTGCACTTACAGGTCACATAGGACACAGACAAGACTAGTTTCCAAGATGACAAGTTAGCTAAATTAATTATGGACAGTAAATTTGAGTCCTGAATGCCAGAAAATCTGTTGGAATGGGGATAGGAAGGACTAGAGGACATAGATTACGGATGCAGAGCAGGGTTGAGATGTGAACGATCAGAAACTGAAACCACAGCGTGTATGGAAAGAATTACTGCCACACTCTGGCCAGTGTTCATGGTTGGACAGCGTAGGACTTAGTTGGGTTTAACTAACATCTGTATTATAGAGAGCAAACAGAAGGTTAAGATCAGATAACAGGATACCAACAAGCTGAGAATAGTACAAGACAAATTCTGAAACACCTCCAAGAAAGTCTGAAGGATAAATAACCATTTATGGGGAAGGGACTATATGTTGCTGGACCAACCTACACATTGGGGATGTGTCCACACAGGCACGAACATTTGATTCCCTGGGGACAACTAGCAATGGGGCACCCTGTGCTGCTGCTAGTTGTCCCTGGGGAACACCTGTGCCCCATGCCCTCTGGCATGTGGCAGGTTATCCTGAGTGGGGTAGGGGAGGCTGGGGCCAGCACTGTACTAGCCCCAGCAGCCTTACCTGGGGTTCTTGGGGCTTCCTGGGGCAGCAGCAGAAGCAAACCTACCACTCAGAGCCTGGCTAGCAGCCACAGCGTGGCTCTGACCAGCCAGGCTCTGGCTTTGAGCAGTGCATGCGCTCCACACAGTGGTGTGAGTGATCCCAGGGGAGCTACCCCTGCAATATGGGTAGGCTTGGCAGAATTCAATTTTTATTTTTAATAATTTTGATGGCTAAAATTTATGTTTATTTTTAAACATTTATTTAGATCTTTATTGATTTAAATTAAAATAATAACATAAAGATCTTTTGCCCCTAGGATGGCAAAATAAAAACACAACAAAAAGGCCAAGAAAACAGCAGAACTTGTATCCCTTCTAACTGGAATCTTTCTCTCCATGTAGCCATCTCACTAATAGGCTGCTTCACCTCTTTCTCACAGTCTCTTCCAATTCTCTGCAACTGAATTATCTCACTTACAGCTGCAGCTTTTCTCCCTCATCCTTCCCCACCTCTGGGCTTTAGGTGGGGGCTTAAGTAGACTCCAGCCCACTTCCCAACACCTGTCATCAAGCATCTAATTACTTAATTAACAAGTCATTAATTCACCTGCTGTTTTCCTTTTTAAAAAGACTAGCCCTCTATACTCCAGCCTGCAACTCCCTTGTGTTCTTTCTCTCTCTCTTTGATTATTGATGATGGAAATATTTTTTCATCCATCTGTGACAGTGAGGTGAAATCAATTTTACTGACAAAACATCCTGCCAAGCCTAAGCACGAGGCATGCACTATGTGTGGTCCTTAGGCATGCTGAAGTTGGACAGCCCTGACTTAAAGTGTCTCCATTTCTCTTTCAGAATTCCTGATATTTTTCTGTTGCATTTCAACATTATTTTTGATGTGTCTCTCCCTCTCCTGCACTGCAAGCAGGATGGTAGGAGCTTTATATGCTTTCTTGTGTGGGCTGCCCTCATTTTTACCTTAAAAAAATCACAACAGTTTTTATTTTTACCCCCCTTTTTTTAAAGATGAGACTTTAGAATCATTGTTCCATCCTTTTAAGGTTTCTCGTGATGTTGGGGTGAGATTCACATATATTAAGTGCCTAAAATGGGTTCTAGGTAGAATATAGCCCTTTGTTTCCAAGGCCCCAAGATGCTTAAGTTTTCCCCAGAAATGGTACGCTGGTGTGTAACATTCAACTATTTTATACACTGTAGCAGGGAGCCAGCATCAAAAGGCTGCAGTAAGATAGGCAGCTGGGCAAAGGCCAGCTATAGAACAACATGAGGTCAGGGAAACCCACAAGAGGTTAAAGAGCAGCTGGAGAGAAGGTAGTAGCTGTGGCTCAGGGCTGAAGTTGCAGTACTTGAGAGCTCAGTCATGTGACCAGAAAGGGTGGAGACCCAGCCCATTAAAAGCTTGGCTCCTGACCCAGAGATCTCAGCACCCTGGCTCACCTTGCAACTGGAATTCCTGTGATCCTCAGATATAACAGAAAGGAACCCAAACAACCAGGTAGTTGAGGAACTGCAAACAAGCCAGCAGCCAAAGGGTAGAAGGTGGCTGGGACTTGGGAAGACACAGAAAATGTTTATATGTATCTCAGAGAACAGGATGTAGGTAAAAGGGGTAGACAGGAGGCCACAGGGCCTAGGACTCCATGGGCTGCATAGGCCTGAAGCCCAAACTGTGTACAGGCTGGGAATAGCAGTCCTGAAGAGTCAGGGAATCAGGGGGATGAGCGCAGTTAAAGAGCCAATGACTGTCACAAAGCAAAAGCAGTTTTCCTCGGGCCATGGGCACAGGTATCTGGGTTAGATAGGGTGCAGCCTTGCATAGGCCAAGGGCACCAGGAGACTGAGTTAAAACCAAGACTAGGTTGAGCTGAGCCAAATTAGTCAGAGCAAGTTGAGCCCAAGAGAAGAACTGAACATAGAGAGGACCCAGAGCTCACCAGCCTCTGAGGGTGGTCTCCCCTCATTATCTTTAACATCAAGACATGGCAAGATAGGAAGCAGGGTGAGACCCTGAGAGGTTGAAGCAGGTGATCTTGGCAGGATTAAGGCAGCCACAAAGGTGTCACAGCCCACCCCTAGGGCACATCCTGTCACAGCATGCAAAGGCACCCCACACATTTCTCAACCAAGCAATCAAGTACTAAGGCTCATTGGAATTCACAAAATAAATATTCCTGCACCTAATCTAATTGTGGCTCCAATCTAACTGTGATCTGTGTACTACCCCTACTGCAAAAATTGTTGAGTTCAGTAGTCAGAAAGACTTTCATTCCAAAACAGCTAGAGGAAGATGACACCTGTACCCACAGTATAATAGTTCAGGGTGTGTACACATGTTTGCTGCACCCAGTCTACAATCATGTGGCTTACTTTAAGCCACATGACTGTAGACCAGCAGTGGAATGTCCAAGTGTTTGCTGGTGCCAAGAGCCATCTGAGGAACCTAGTGTAAGTAATCTGGGGTGGAGGGAGGAGGGGTTGGATTGAGAAATGACTAGCAGGTCCACAGGGGAGCTTAGCAGGATCAGGAGAGGTTGCTGACTCTGTGGGTGAGGTTTGTGGGTCCACGGGGGAATTATCTGTTTAGTGGTGGGAGGACCAGGGTTGGGGAAGTAGGAAGAGCACAGCCCTGGGGCTGGGATGAGTAGTTGATTTTTCCTAGCCCTGGGGATACACTCTGAATATGTGCAGATGTTCTCTGGAATGGGTTAACCCATTCCCAAACTAAGTTAGTTCATCATTCACCCATGAAATAGGTTTTAGTTCATCCAGAAGTGCATGAGTCAAGAGGCCAACATAAAATCTTGGCTCTGCAGCTAAATGATAAGAGCACATTCCTGGGAACAATAATAACAAAATAGGGTGGTCAGCAGGGCACCTATCCTGGATACTAAATTAAGAAAAGAGGGAGGGAGGGCACAAAAAAAAGGCAGCCACTGCTGCTGTCGGGTTGGCTGCTGCCACTGTCACCTACACCAATGCTGCCTAGGGCACAAAGCTTCTGAATTACATCTTTGCCTGGAAAGAATGATTCCTGGCCCCAACACTGTTTATGCATTTTATCTAGTGACTCTTGAATGCAAAATGCATATGCAGTATCAGCAGCAGAGACCTGAACCCCAGCCTCTTAGGGGAACACACTCCTCACTTGCCTGCAGAGTCAGTTTTTTTTTTGCTGGCTCTCTCCCTGGCCTTCTGACATTTGCATTTTTGTTCTGCCTGATGGCCAGGTTTGAGAGGAAGTTCTGAGTGCTCTCAGCCCAGGCTTTCTTCAGC
The DNA here is from genome assembly GCF_001723915.1 of Gavialis gangeticus. NCBI lineage: Eukaryota > Metazoa > Chordata > Crocodylia > Gavialidae > Gavialis > Gavialis gangeticus. Next base: position 45,048,152 of record NW_017729026.1, on the reverse strand, counting down.
CTGGTGGTTAGAAAAATCTCCTGGAAAGCAGACAATGTAAGTTTAAATCCACTTTTCCTGAGGAGGGCCTCAAATCTAGGTCTTCCACTTCCTAGGAAAGTTCTAATAGCTGTGCTATTATGTAAAAGAAAAGAGATGGTGGCACCACCACTGAATCAGTTACCTGTACTTGGTGTCCAGCAGGGTTTATAACTGGTCCTTCTCTGATATAGGTACAAGCAGACACCTATATCTAGGAGAAAGGCAGGATTTCAGAGACCCTTATTTTGGCATTTCCTATTGGTTGATTTAGGCATCCTTGGACTTAGCGTGATTATTGTGACTCCTAATCATAGGCACTTAAATATTCTAAGTGTACTACTTAAATACGGATTAGGTAGCAGGTGCCTAACCCAGGTTTCTGAATGCTATGCCCGGGGCAGGTACCTAAAAGTGCCTGAATGTTCAGTTTCATCCTAAGTCCCTTTGTGAATCTCACCCTTACCTCCTAACTACAGTCACATCCTACAATCTGTGTTTAAATAAAGTTTTATGCATAAGCAAGCCTCTGGTTTGGTTATCCTACCTAAGTAAAGTCACTTGTAGCATTTTGGGTCCTGGTGTAACTTGACTTTTTATTATTGCCAATTCATTACCATAAAGAAGAATATATTGTGGTAGTGCTTAAGAATCAAACAAAAAGAGGATTTCATTGTGCCATGAACAGTAGCAACACAGGGTAGCCGCCTGTCTCAGCACTGCCTATCAAAACACAGAGTAGCTGCCAAACTTTCAGTTTGAACAGAGGAGACCCAGATTTGGAAAAGAGGTATAATGCACAGAATGGACAATGTGATAACAGCAGTGATGTAAAACCATCCCAAGACTCGTTGAGAAAGGCATAGCTTGCACAATTGTAAATGCTAATTTGGAGGCTCTGAAGATATCTGAAGATATTCGGTCCTGGTCAGAAGTCTTAAGATAAACAACTAGGTATAAATGTGTGTCTTGGAACACACGTGTAGAATGACTAGAATATCATTTGTATTTATGTTAGTTAATTCATGTTAGTTGGCAATCCATTATTGTAAGTTACAACATGCCCAAAACTTCAGCCTGTATGCAGCTCAATGATCAATTTACTAATTATCAGAGATGCATGTTATTAGGTTGCTTTGGTAAAGTGAAAGTGGATGTAGGATGTACTCGCTCCAAAAATACATAGTTCCTGAGAAAGGGGAATCCATTATATTGCTATCAATAAACTTCTAAAATTTCATTAAATTACTATACATTATGTAATCCGTAACTGCCAATGTGTTTAGACAAAACAAATTCCTCCTTTTTCTTGGGGAGGATGAGCACACCGATATGTAGTTATAGATACTATTCACACTAGGTAACAGTATCAGTGGTGCAAATAATAAGAGATGTATAACAGATCAAGCAGCTCTCAAAATAAACGAGACAAAAATAGATTCCTAAAAATGATCCTATCTGGAATCTAATATAATAATCAGCATGCAGGTAACAGGAAATTATTGAAAATAGGTACCCTATTACATAAAATAAATGCAGAAATTAGTGAATATGTAAATAAGCATGTCAAGCACAAGGATAGCCCATCACAAAATGAACTTTATGCATTTTTGACATATTAGACACATTCTGTTGTTCTTACTGAAATCAAATGCAGGGATACAGCAATTATTAATGCAGGAACATATTGAGTTTCCCAGTTTATGCAATTACTTTGTTTTCTGATTGTCAGTTCCGAATTTGCATAATTAATACACAGTTATAACTTGTAAAAGCTGTAGCTCTACCGTATCACCTGCACTCAACATTTTTAGAATCAGTCTGGACTCCACGATATAAACAAATAACTAAATTTTAAAAATAGTGCTATCAAACAGTGGAAAGTGGAGTTGTTTAAGTAGGTTGAAAAATAGAAAATTGGATTTACGTCCTTTGTAGGACTGTAAGTTTGAAAGGGACTTCAAGGGTCATCTAACTTCAACCCCTTGCACAAATGCAGGATATGCTATTCCTTCCCCTTTGCTGCACAGCAAATAGCTATCATATTCTTGTATTTATTTTTCTAGGATAGGTTGCTTGGTCCAGTAGATAAAGAAATGGTTTGGTAATTCAGTCTTCATTGCATCCTACCTCAATCTTCGCTGAGATTTTGGGAAAGTCATTTCACCTCTCTGTACCTCCACATTTCAAATGACAATGATAAGACTCTGACTCTCCTTTGTGATATCCCCTGTGAGATCTAGAGAAGAATAGCACCGTACAACAACAAAGTATTATTTTGTTTTCAATATTTCTTTCAGATTGGACAATCCTACTCTAATGTCCCAACTCATAGTTTCATAGTTTCATAGTTTCATAGATTAAGGGTTGGAAGGGACCTAGTAGATCTTCTAGCCCAACCCCCCGCCAGGGCGGGAGAACAACAAAACCCCAAAACAAGAAACGGGACTCAAATGAGTCCAGCCAGGTAGGCATCCAGCCTCTTCTTAAAGACCCCCAGGGTAGGGGCCAGCACCACTTCCCTTGGAAGTTGGTTCCAGCTCCTAGC
>NW_017729026.1:45040866-45045417 GCF_001723915.1 Gavialis gangeticus | reverse complement strand
TGAGTATCGTTTCCTTAAGGAACGACCACTCGTCCTGGACACTGAGTTCCTCTGCCCTCAAGGACCCCAGTGCCTCTCCCACTAATCTCCTCATCTCAATGAAGTTGGCCCTCCTGAAGTCTAGGGCTACCGCCTTGCTGCGGGCCCTTGACACCCTACACTGGATGGCGAATTCCAGCAAGCATTGATCAGTTCTGAGGCACAATGTAAACAAATATGCTGCAGTTTTTCTGGGCATAAACAGCCTTGAATGAATCAGAAGAGTGTGGAGATGAGGATGGAAGAGAGAAAAGGGGCGAGAGAGAATACAATGTAGAAATAGGCAAGGAAGAGAAAAGAATGTGAAAAGAAAATAACAGAAAAACCAAAAAAAGAGTTTTACAGTTTAAAACAATATGTCTTTTCCCCAGTTTGATAGCTTATTTATTGCAAGTCTTCTTTTATCATTTAAAATTGAATATTTAATTACAATCTCATTCTAATGATAGCCTGAGGTTACTTCCAGATAACTTAGCAATAATAACCATGTCCTGAACAACTCTGAGGCCTATAGCCTCCTGAATCTGATTATTATCTAATAAATAGGAAGCACCCTAAAGCTATTATTATATTACTTATGATGTCTCAGACTGTACTTATAAAAACTCTGTTACATTTTGTAAAAGTAATGAAAATGTAGTACTGGGAGACCTTATTATATATTGCACTCTGCCATTAAATCTTTGTGGTAAATTGGAGGAGAATTGCTAAGACTTCTTGAGAATTTTGGTTTATGGATTTGCAGAGTGTAAACTAATGAAGGCCCTCTATATTTGCTATGTCCTTCCTATAAATAGGGGCTTGTACATGAACACCCCCCCACCCCGCACCCCACATACTGCTACAGATGCAGAGAAGAGGAAGCAAATGAAAATATTGTGAATCACACATTATGAGTCAATTCCTGTTTATTTTTGTCAGCTCAGAACACTGGTCCTGCCAGGTTTCAGTCCTACAAAGAGCTGAGCCTGACTGATGCCACACTCATTGTTTTCAGCAGAGCTTAATGGACATGTACTATATGCCTGACACTGCAGGACTTAGACCTTGGTATAATGCATCAAGAATCAGTCCTCTTACTTGAAATATTTATTTTTTATTCTGGCTTGATCCATTTAACTGTCATGTAGTCTAGTATATGACCTGTTATAAGTCATTAGATTGGAAACAACTGGGATGTCCGGTTACTAACTGTGTCATCACTGAGCATGTTTACATGTGTACTTTACTACATAGTAGACTAACTTGCTGTGCAATAAAGGGTTACTGTCTACATGTACATGGCAACTAGGCTTGTGTAGACTAATTTATTGTGCTGTCAGATAGTCCTGTCAGACACAAGTACTGTCTGGAAGCAGAGTAAATTACTGTGCTTAAATTAACACGTAGAAGGTGACATCCAGATTAGTTTACTCTGACTCAAATTGCACCAGAATTTATTTAGTCACATTAATTGCACACATAGATGCACCCACTAAGAGCCAGATTAATCCTTTGGATTTAGCTCTGAAGTAGGAAGCTAGACATAACCGCTCCATCCTAAGGATTACCTTGGGAAGGAATTGTGATTCAGCATTCCACAACCATGACCACTCCACGACCAAGGACCCAGTGAGCAGGGGCTGCAAACAGGGCAAGCAGTTGGCAGGCAGTTTGCTGGAGCAAGAGAAGGAAGGGGAAGAGAATCCAGGCATCAGATCCTGCCCAGGGTAGGTAAGTGATCCAGAACTGCCTGTGCCTTTGGTTTGCTAACTGTTTCTTTGCTGGGATGTGTGTTTGGGGGATGTGCTCTGAGAAGCTGGGAGTATGGCCGGGTGAGTGATTGCTGACTGCTACATGATTGCTGCCTAGGCCTGACAGAAGCCCTAAACAGGGGGTGGAGCTAGTGCAGGCCAAGCAGGGTATAAAAGGTGACTCCCTAAGTGACCAGAGAGCCAGAGACCAAAGAGCCAGTAAACAGGGTCTGCAAACAGTTTGCAGGTCAGTTCACAAGTTAGTCCCCCCCGACCCCAACATACACCCATTTTGAAGGGAGAACCCTTCAGCTTGGTATGAGGAAGCAGGAAAAAAGGAACATTTGAGGTCAACGATCAGTAAACAGGCAGCTTCCAGGCAAGCTGAAGTTCACAGTGGGAAGGTCTGCCTGAAAGAAGCAAGATTAAGAGAGAGCAGACAGATTAAGAGACCCAGGGAAATGCTGGAGGACTTCGCAGTGCCAGAGCCATTGTCACTGCTTTTGCTTGCACCTGTAAGGTTTCTGTCCAGGCAGGACCACTCACCATCAAAGCTTTCACCCAGGTCTGGGTTTGGTGCTGTGGGGATTGTGGTTTGCAGGTTCCTTCCAGTGAAAGCCAAGCTGACTGTGCCTGCAGTGTGAGTGGTGCCTCTTGGTGGTGTTTCTCAGGAAACAGGGCAAAGAGCTCCAGGAGGAGGTGGTGTGGCTCTGAAACATCCTCCGCCATGAGGAGTTCACCAATTTGATGCTGAAGCAGACCTCCAGGACTGTGGAGGAAGAACTGCCAGAGGCAGTGCTACAGAAGAGAGAAGACATGGACTCCCAGGAGGGTGGAAACCAGAAGTTTTAACCTCTAGCGTCAACCAGAAATCTTCACCTCCACCTGCAGCAGTTCATCTGGAGAATGGATATGCAGCCCTGGCAACAGAGAGGGAAGAACATATTCCATTGGTGGAGGAGGAAAGGCCAGGCCTCCGCAAAGGGGAAAGACTGAGACCTGGCTAGACAAAGCTTTGATTGGGATGATCTTGTTGGGAATGGTCCTCCACTGGGCAGGGGGCTGGACTAGATGACCTCCTAAGGTCACTTCCAACCCTAATTTTTTATTATTCTATAATCCTATGGACTCTCTCCTGCTAAGTTCTTGTTCTTGGTGTATTTGGCTTTCCCCCTTACATTCAGCCAAAGAGCCTGGCCTTTGAGCATGGAGAAGCAGAGCTGAGGATATGCCCATGTTTGCAAATCCATATCAGTGGGAAGTATCTAGAGAGTAGGCACCAGGCACACCCCAAATTCCAGTTAATACTGAGCAAATGAATCTGAGAGTGCCTAACTCCCAACTTCCCTACCAGTGTGAATAAAGCAAAGGATAATTTGGCTTTACAAGAATGAGTGAATTGGTCAGAAAGAATGTGGCTAGAAAGAAGAGCTGCTGTTAAACACAGACTTGATAAGTACCAGGAAGAAAAATGGTGATAATCAAAAGTAGCTTTTCCTCTCTCCCATATATATTACTTTTGTTCAATTGTAACTGTAATTCTCTAAAAACAAACAAAAAGAAAATAAATAATTCTCTTCTACTTTTATATATTGCCTAAATTAAAAACTACTAATTTAAAAAGGAAGCATGAAGATTGATCAAGAAATAAAATTACTTTTTTGTCAGATTTGGGTACAACAATTAGTTTAGACTTACTAAAATGTGATGTAATGTTCTATTATGCACCTTGGTCACGGGTGCTGATATGCATAATACTTCATTTAGATATTTCTATATAGATCTTTAAAAATATATTTTCTTATAGGAATATTTTAAATATTTTTGGATTGCCCTATTGTGTCATGTAGAAATAAATATTTAAATATCAATAAACATAATGACACAGACTTCTGTTACAGCTAATTATTGTCTGAAATTGCTGATCTCTGAAGGCAGAAAATGCCTTGTGAATAGGACATAACAATTATCAGAAGCATGCACACTCACACACTCACACACTCACACAGACAGTTTCTAATGATTGCATTTGTTTTTCTGTTGTTGTTGACCTTAGACTTTAAAGGTCACCCATCCTGCTACTCAATAGTAATGAGTTACAAAATACTCATTACTTATTTTACCTTCAGTCACAAATGTGTTCACTCCATTGATCTTTTTGCCAGATATAAGGCTGAAGAAAAGCTACTGAAACTGGATTTGTGTTACACTTCTCATCAGGCAACACAGTATCCAATTTTCTCCTTGCAGTTGATTGCATTTGTTTACAGAAGCTCTTTCAAAAATACATCTACAGTAGATAAATTTCTTAATATTATCATTCTTGTTCTGTTTGTATCCCATTCAGACCTTTCATGATCATTTATGGCTTAATTCTACAAGATCCTGAATGTACCTGAGCACTGATGACTCCCAGGCTAGGGACGGACAATACACATAAACTGGTTTAAGTGATCAGAAACTGGTTTTAACCTGTAACAGAGCATAAGTTCAGTGCATATAAACCAGTTCCAAAATGGCTGAAACTGGTTTAAGATAAACCTGGTTGAATGTAGTATCAGACTTAACTAATTTGGGTCAAACCAGTTTATGCAATGTCTGTCCCAGACCCTTTCCTGGTTTAAGTTAAGCCAGAGTCCCCCAAAATCCCAGGTGTTTCGCATTCTTGGGCTGTGCTGTCTGCTCTAGAGAACAGGGCTGGCCCTGCCTCTCTGCTCCCTAGCCAGAGCTCCAGTGGAAACTGCAGGCACAGCAGGATCTGTCTGACTTCCCCTCCCCC
>NW_017729026.1:45036470-45040854 GCF_001723915.1 Gavialis gangeticus | reverse complement strand
CTCCCCCCCCCCCCCCCCCCGTTGCTTGCTGCTCAAGCAGGGATCCCACTCCCCTCCTTACTACCCTACTATCTCCCTCAGCCCGGCCCCCGGCCCCAAAGACCCTAGGCACGTACTATGCTAGTTAATGCTGAGAAGTGTGTGCGTCTCCAATTTCACTGGGACAGGCAGACAGGACAGTGTCTGCTTAGGGCTTTTTGGAGCTAATCAACAGGTCAGCTGGTAATGTCCCTCCTTTCCTTCCTTGGAAAAAACTGTTTAAGAAGAGCTTAAACTAATGAGAGAGGCTTTTGTTTTGCTAATGAGCTGATAGACACTGTGTTATCAGCCCTCTGCTGGCTCTCTTGCCTCTCAAGTTTGCAGACAGTATGAAGAAGCAATGAGATGGAGATTGAAAAGCTCAGTATCATCAACAGATACATGCACTGCACACCCCCTTTGCCTCAGAGTGCTGGCTGGGGGCTGGCAACACTACCACCCCTTGAGCAGTGAATGGGGAAAAGCCTGGGATGGTGCAGGCAGGGTGGGGGTTTAAACCCCTCTCTAATCAGACCACGTGGTACGGTCTCAACCTATCAGGCTCCAGGCCCTATGTTGGCTCCAGAATTCTCTGCTGCCTCACATGGTACGTGACATCAGAAGGGTTGCCCAATAGGCCCCAAGCCCCACCCCTCATGCTGCACAGCACTGCTCTAGATCACAAGGCACAGGCATGGTCTAGCTGGTAGTGGAAGGCTGGGGTTGTGACCCCTCCAACAACCTACCCCACGAACTCTGACCAATTGGTGGGGGTTTCATAGGCCTCAGACCTCCCCAAGAATGGTGCCAAACTAGCCCGAGCAAGTAGAGGGACAGTGTCTAGGCTGCAAGGCCAGCCAGTCTCTCTGCTTTCCCAAGCAGGCCCTTTGTTTGTCTGAGACCACGCTAAGGCAGACAGGGGCAGATATGAGTGAAATTTGGGAGTCTGAGATGGACCCAAAATAGGGTTGGGTACCATGACAGAACCTGAACAGCCTGTATCAGACCTGTCTGTGGAGAGTGTGGAGATGTTGGGCAATCCTGTCCCAAGGGGCTCTGCTGAGGTAACTAATTTCAAATATTTTTTGTGGGGGTGGTTTTTTCTTTTAAGTGTGCTAATTACAATCTTTTGTACAGGTAAATGTCACCTTTATAGACAGCTTTCCAAAGCTGCGCATAAGCACCCCACTAAAAGTAAAGGTTTTTTGTGTGAACTGTTTTTGTTCATGTCTGAAATAGAGAAGTTAAGGACAAGACTGAAGACTGATGTAACAGTTCTGTCCAAAGACAATGGCTACCAACCAAGACTTTGACCCGTGGAAGTTGCTGAGCAGGGTTGCGAGTGCATGTAGGTCACTGACCAGGGCTACGAATGTATGGAGATCACCAAGCAGGGCTACAAGCCCACAGAGGTCACCATGCAGGGCTGTACAGGGGACTATTTTCAAATTTAAAAAAATAGCACACCCCTGCTCAGAAAGGTTTTTTTGTGTGACCTGATTTTGAACAACTGTTCAAGATGAGGCTTTACACCACTGTTCATATTGTATTTCATTACCTGATTAATAAACCTTGTTTTACCATGGTTTAAAGTTCTTCTCAGGTGCTTGAATGCACCATACAGGTGTTAGCAGGTGGGGGACACTGCAGTTACCAGCCATGTCTACACAAGACACCTTGTTAAAGAAAATTTATTACTCTCCCAGAGAAGCCAGGAGTTTTGGTGGGATGAACTTGCTTTTTGACGTGACCAAAAGACAGAATAAGGTTCTGAACAGGAGCCGGGTGGCTGCTTGGCTTTCAGGTCAGTATGTTTACACCCTACACAAGCTTGTGAGAAGATGTTTTAACAGAAACAAGACTGTTGTTTCAGATGTGGGTGTATAATGTCAGGCAGATTTGGTGGATATACAGCAGTTTTCCAAACAAACTGTGGAGTTAAGTACATCTTAATGATGATATACATATTATCAAAGCATGCCCGGGATGTGGGTCTAAAAGACAAGTTGGGTGGTGAAATAGCCTGGGCTTTTAAAACCATTTTTACTGAAGGTTGCATACCTCAAAAATTACAGAATGATCAGGGAGAGATTGTTTAAATAAATCATTAAGCAAACTATTAAAGCAGTGTAATATTTACCGTTTTGTGACAAATAGTGAAGTTAAGGCAGCAGTGGTTGAGCAGTTTAACAGAACATTAAACTAATAACTGTGGAGGTATTTTACATCCCACAACACCTTTCACTACATTGATGCGTTATCAGAGTATATAAAGAATTGCAACCACAGTTTTCATAGATCTATCCATGCCAGGCCTGTTGATGTGGACTTCTTAAACTCTTCATCGGTGTGGAAAGCTGTGTACGGGGACTATTTTTTTTAAAAAAGCAGCAGTGCCCCTGTTCAGAAAAGCAGACCATGTGAGGGTGTCTAAGACCAAAGGAATATTTGAAAAAGATTATTAGCAAACTTTCACCAATTAGATTTTCATAGTGGATGAAGTCATTAGATGCATGCAGAAATCTACAGAAAGGAACTACAAAAAGTAAACCCCAAACAGAACAGAGTTTACAGGATTTAGAAAGTTCTAGCAACAAAAGAAAAGGGGAGAAAGAAGCAGTTGCTAGTGAAATGGTCAGAACACTAGCTCACAATTTGCCATGCAGCTGCTTAAACCTTTGGATCTCCTGGGGAGCTGGGAGGTAGGGTTAGCAGAAATAAACAACATTAAACAGGGCTGGAACAACATTAATGAAGACACCCCTTTTGAACTTATTTCTAGGGATAAAAAATGGAAGTGCCTCCTGCATTGGGGGTATTAGCTAACCATTACAGAGTTTCTGGAACAAATCAATTATTTTATTACCATCCCCGCTACCCCACCCCAATTAGTTATGATCCCATGGGTGGAAAAGTGAGACTTAAAGCTGATGATAACTATTATGTTGTTTCTACCAGTGGTGAGCTAGCTCATATTTGGGGGTTTCTCTCAGGGGCTGCCATTAAAAAAACATGCTTCCTGGTCAATACTAACAGAGGGTTCAATTCACTGTATCTCTACATGAACATTGTGGAACATCAGCATGTCAGGGAATTTTTTATTCACTTGTTACGCTGCATCCCTGTCCATGGAAGCAACAATAAGTTTGTTATCATCACATATGACAAGCCTCATTATGTCTCCATGAGCCAGCATCACATTGACACAATCAGCATTGAAATAAAGATGGATCAGAACAAACACATCTCATTTTGCTTTGGTAAGGCGATTGTTAAGCTTCACCTATGTCCCTGGAAGACGTTGGGATTTGAAAATAAGTAAAATCATAACGATGATGGTAAAAAAACTATGGGGACCCTAACTTGTACAGAAATGATTATAAAGCACAGGCTGGGTATCCCAGATATCAGGGGGTGCCTGTGATGTAGGAGCTGGGATGGGGGGCATTTTTCACAGCCTCTTTAGAAAAGCCATCCCATTTTTGAGAAGGGGATCTGGAGATTATTAAGCCCTAGCTCAAAACATAGCCAAAGATGTGATCAGTTATGTTTCCCAAGCTGTTCTGGGTAAGGTGGGCAAACTAGTGAAACAGGGGAGGTCTGTCCTCATGTATATTCAAAGAAGGAGCCTTAAAAGAAAGAGAGATGTGCCATGCAAAGGAACCAAAAAGGTAGCAAAAAGGCACAGTAGCCCCCTTGGCTCTGCAGGGAACTAGTGGACCTCTTGAGTCTAAAAAAGAAGGCCTATGGATGGAAGGCTGGATACACCCCAAAGAAGGAGTACTCTGCACTGGTCTGGACCTGTAGGGAGTAAACCAGGAAAGCCAAGTTTGTAACTGAACTACAACTGGCTACACATATCAAGGACAATAAAAAGTCCTTTTTTAGATATGTGGGTAGCCAGAGAAAAAGGAAGGGTAACATTGGACCCCTGCTAAACTATATGGGTCAATTGACAACTGACAACTTGCTCAGCAGGTATTTTGTGCCATTTTTTTACAAGACCCGAGAGATGGCCCTGCCCAATATGGTATGGGACGGCCAGGGCAAGAGAGAACTATTACCCCGCATCAATGTTGACCATGTGAAGGAACACCTTGAGAGGTTGGACACCTTCAAGTCAGCTGGCCCAGACATCTTACACACCAGGGAACTTAAGGAGCTGGCAAGCATCATATCTTGGCCACTGGAATGGATCTTCAAGAACTCAGGGCACTCAGGCAAAGTGCCCAAGGATTGGAAGAAGGCCAATGTGGTTCCAGCTTCAAGAAAAGGAGGAAAGTAGATCTGGGGAACTACAAGCCCATCAGCCTGACCTCCATCCCCAGGAAGATCTTGGAGAAAATCATCAAAAAGACCATTCTTG
>NW_017729026.1:45028039-45036459 GCF_001723915.1 Gavialis gangeticus | reverse complement strand
TCCTTGGGCCTATCCTTTTCAACATCGTCATTAATGATGTGGATGTTGGTATCAAGAGTGGATTGGCCAAGTTCACTGATGACACCAAACTTTAGGGAAAAGCTTTCACACCTGAGGACAGGATGGTGATCCAGGCCAACCTTGACAGGCTTGGAAAATGGGCGCCTTGGGAAGAAAAACCCACAGCATGCTTATAGGCTCGGCAGTGCCATGCTTGCTAGCACCATGGCTGAAAGGGACTTGGGTGTCATGATTGACCACAAGAGAAATATGAGCCACCAATGTGATGTTGCAGCAAAGTGAACAAAACTCTGGCTTGCATCCATAGGTGATTCTCTAGCAAATCTCAGGATGTCATCCTCCCACTGTACTTGGCCTTGGTGAGGCCACAGCTGGAGTACTGTATCCAATTATGGGCTCCACAATTTTAAAAGTATGTGGAGAAGTTTGAGAGAGTCCAGAGGAGAGCCACACATGATCAGAGGGCAGGAAAACAGGCCTTATGATGAGAGGCTGAGAGCTACGGGACTCTTCAGCCTGGAAAAACACAGGCTCAGGGGGGACCTGGTGGCTGCCTATAAGTATATGAGGGGTATACATCAGGATCTGGGGGAAAGCCTGTTCACCAGAGCACCCCATGGGATGACAAAGTCAAACAGTCACAAACTTCTCCAAGACCATTTCAGGCAGACATAGGGAAGAACTTCTTTACAGTCTGAGCCTCCAAGACCTGGAACAGTTTGCTGCCAGATGTGGTGCAAGCACCTACCCTAGATTCCTTTAAGAGTCAATTGGATGTTTATCTTGCTAAGATCCTGTGACCCCAGCTGACTTCCTGCTCCTGGGGCAGGGGGCTGGACTCGATGATCTTCTGAGGTCCCTTCCAGCCCTAATGTCTATGAAATCTATGAAATGCTCCTGATGCACAGGACCTCCCCAAGCCCTTAAAAAGAAGAGGTTAAGCTGATGGAGCATCCATACACAAAAGACTGAGAAACAGCCTGGTAGAAAGAAGGGATGCTCTTCTGGAGGGAAAAAAAATGTATTTTAGTCACCATGGCTTTTGTTCACTGCAGGTCTGAAGAATGCACCAAATCCAAACTGGATTTGTTTCAAATAGCCTCTATGCAGATCAGTATTGAGAGAAGCCTGTAAATGGAGATCCCCCCCACTATTGGCTATTACTGAGTACATCCCCCTACACTTTTTCATCGCTGGGAATGGCAAAGTTTATGTGGATTTGAACAACACCCTGCTGTACCTTTGCTGCAAGATTGTAAAAGCTGATGGAGTCAATCTTGATGTCAGGACCACTGTCAGTCTGGTGAATTACCTGCTGGTCTCTGTCTTTGGTCAGCTGGATGTCACCCCAAGAGATCATCTCATGAGCCAAAGAAACAACTGTTACCCTTATCAAGCCTTCATTGAATTGGTCCTCAACTACAACAATGATACCCTGACCACCCAATTTTCTGATGGCCTGTTTTACAAAGATACCCCCAGACATCACAAAGTGGTTGCATGGGATGGCAGTAATCATCGGTTTAGGAGACTGGCAAACCTGACAGACCAAAGCAAAAAGATAGAGCTACTCGACCATTTCCACAGTGATTTGTTTTTTCAAGAAAAACTTTTCCTGAATGACGTGGATGTGAAAATTAAACTGACATTGTGGCAGGGCACTGTTTGTGTCTGCCACTTTAAGGGCCCAGCCAAGCAGCCAGCAGGTGCCTGATTGCAGAAGCAATTTTAGATTCAGGGCTGCCTATATAAGCAGAGTATATTGCTGCTGGCAGGCCAGGCAGCAACATTGCCTGGCTGCAAGGCTGCTGGTATCATCCCTGAAGGGAAGGGAGGAGCTGTAGGGGATGGCTAGGAGGCTCCTGGTCCTGGGCATGACCTAAAACTGCACCCTGCCAGGAGTGGGCAGCCTGGTGGGGCTCTCAGTGGTATGGGAGCCCCCAGGAAATGCCAGGTCAGTTCCCCCCCCCGTGAAAGGCAGGTCTGGGCACCTTAACCCCAGCTCCCACAACTGGGTGGGTCACCTGCTGGTAGGGTCCTGAGGGCAGACCCCAGGAGTGAGAGTGGGGCTAGAGGTTCACGGCTGACAGACAGTACCCTCAACTGGTCAGTTCTGGACCAGAATGGTCAAAAGGGCCAGGGGCCCTGAGCTTGGAGGGCCTGGGGTTCTTGACTGGCCTTGGAGGTGGAGCCAGGGCCTGTGTGGCCAAAGGTCCTGGGGGGACCACACCTAAGAGGGGAAAATAGTTTCAGAGAGCTATATAGCCTGAATGAGGGTGGGGCAGGCCACCTGAATGGAGGTATCTTAGAGGGATCCTGATTGGAGGATTCTGGGGCCCAGTGTGGGGCCAGTGAGAGTAACATCAGTGGATGTCATCTTCAAGGCATCTGCTGCGGTGTAGGGGAGGTATGGAGCTGCAGATAGCGCCCCCTGGCATTGGGGAAAGCAATGGGCAGCCTCCCACCTAATTAAGATAATTAATTAGATAACAACAAGGCATGGCAGGAGAGAAGTAAGGCAGTTGGCCCAGAACAGGTGGGTGGGCCAAAGGCAAATTGGCCCAGAGAAGGCTCTCTGTTACAGACATGCAGAAAAGATGCCTTTTGCTTGATGGGCATGCCAGCGGCTGGCTGGTAAACTACAAATCATAGCTGCCTCACTTCTTTTGAAATAAAATGAGGGTAGTCCCAAGCGTCCAGTTGGGCCATGTGGATGCCTTGCTTACAGCCAACCCTAAATACCCGATATACAGTATGTGCATGAAAGTGTTTACAATCCCTGAAGGCAACCAGGTCAGTAATCGGGAAAATCTATTTTTGGAACAGCTGCCCAAACCCATCGTCATTGGGTTCATGAATGACAATGGTTTTAGCAGGAACTATGCTGAGAATCCCTTTAACTTTAAACATTACAATATTAATTTTGTAGCCCTCCACATTGATGGAGAACAAACCCCAACAAAACTGCTACAGCCAGATTTTGAGCATGATAACTATGTGAGAGAATACATGCAGATGGCTGGTAAACACATGAAATCATCCTGCTAATCAATCATGAGGAGTTTGCCCAGGGATACGCTCTGTTTGCCTTTGACCTGTCTCCTCACCAGGAAAGTGTGGATCATTATTCACTGATTAAAACTGGGAACATAAGAGCAGAAATATGCTTTGCTGGGGCTTTACCAACCACAGTTAATATGACTGTGTATTGAGTCTTTCACAACACATTAGAAATAAATCAGAGGAGAAATGTTTTGTTTGATTACATGTGAAGATGGACGTGGAACAGCTTGTCAGGATTTTATCCTCAGACCCTTACTCCAAAGAGGCTTTCTTAAATGTGTTCCCCTGTGACTTGCTTCCTAAGACTCGGCTGTTTCAAAGACCCCTGAGCTTAGTGGTCAACACCCACCTGCATAACCAACCCAGAGAACACTGGCTGGAAGTTTACCTGAAGGATAAGAACTGCAGGGAGTTTTTCAACTCATATGGCTACCCCCCAAACAGCACTCTCTTTCCTCAAAGTATTATGTACTTTTTAACAAGAATGCTACCAACACCACTTTTCAGATGAAACAGTTAAAAGACACACTCACCAGCAGTATCAGCTGCCATTGGGGTTAGTGGGACCTCATGGCAGAGCCCCCTGCACAACACAGGGCCCAGGTGACAGCCACAGTGGCCCCAACTACCTGATAGGGGGCTGGGGGTGCAAGTGGGGGGTAGGGCTAGTTGGGGCAGCCATTGGGGGGCTGCAGGAGCTGGCAATGGAGGGGACCAGGTGGTGCAGCAATCCAGGGGACCAAAAAGGGGTGGGGCATCTGGGCCTTTCAGGGGGTGGTATCCTCTGCAGGGGCCATTAGGGTGGTATCCTCTGCAGGGGCCCCCCCTGTTGGGGGGCTTTAACCCATTTTTGTGGGGCTGTGGACCCTGTGGGGGGGCTTTAGCCATGTAGGAGGTAGTCTGTGAGTTGTTCAGGGGGTCTGTGGGGGGCAGAAGACCCACCTCTCCTGAGCAGCACAGTCCCCCCCACAATCCACCCATGCGTACCTAAACACCCCATGGCCCCCACATCCCTCCACAGCCACCCTTATCCCCCCACCCTCTTTCCCAATCCCCTCAGCACACACTCTGCATGACCAGCTGTCAGACACAATGACACCTACTGGCAGGAGGTGTGGCTGTAGAGGCAGTTGTCCCCGCATCCTGGTTAGTGAAGGGGTCAGAGGGAGCTCTAACTGCTCTATGGTAAGAAAATCAAAGGCAAACAGCAAAACATATAGGTATTTAGAATTAATTTTATTATGACAATAGAGACACTGGAAGGATTCCATATTGCTTTAACACTGTAGATATATCAATAAAACATTGTCCAACTGAACACTGTCTCTCTGTCCCTCATTCTCTCTCTCTCTATATAGTGGTCTTTTGTTTTAATTGTGGAGGAGCATGGATTTTGGGGGATTTTACAGAGTGACTTTGGGATTTTTTTGTCAGGGATTTTTCAGTTTTCAAATAGGGAACACCAGAATTCCTGCTATGGAGGTAAGTGGCAGAACCCAGGCAGAGATGCTTGCTCAGAGCTGGCACCTTGGACCCAGCTGGAAGTGGCTGACCTCCTGGCCAGTTGGGTCTAGGAACTTTGACAGTTCAAAGCAGGGCACCACACTGGGAACATCTTCCAGGTGATAGCTGCCCAAGTGGCCAGGCGGGGGGGGCACATGGCAGTAGTGCCACACAAAGGCCAGCTCTGCAACCCCAGCCCACTGGCAGCTGGCCCAAAGGGGCAGATGCCTCTACTAGCTGTGCAGCCACCATCTGGCTCTGGCAGGTGCGCAGCAGATCACAGCCAAGCAGCAGCCCCCACTGCCAGACTGCTGCAGTGGGTAGAGGGTGCAGGGAACTCTAAGGGCTCCTTCAGCAGTCCAGCTGGCACAAGAGGTTGTGTCCCCAGGTTACAATTGGCTGGGTCCCAGAAGCTCCTGAGAGCAAGTATCCCTGAGCTACTTTCCAAGCAGCTTTTAGTACTGAAGGATCCAGGACAGGGAAGCTTTTTACACTGCTGGGGCCAGCAGCTCTAGCTCCCCCTGTCTGCAGATCCAGGGGGAGCCAGGCAGGGTTATTTTGCCCCAAGTGGTACAATTTGCCCCATACCAAAGTACATGTCTGGGCACATGTGCTGGGGCAAAAAGCCTGGACTCAAATTTGCACCGCTTCTATTTGAGCTGCTGCAAGTGCACGTGCTTGCATGTGTGGACATGCCCTATGTGTGGTTCCTGCACTTCTGGAAAAAGTGGCTGTTGTTTTAACAGATTGTAAAATCGTATTATTTTGATGATTTAGTACAAAATGATAGAATGGTGATGCAGTTTGTAAAAAGTAAATAGGAAAAATTTTGCATGGATGGGCCTGATCAAAAAGTTTCAACATGCCCAGACATGCATTTCTTGCTGTGACTTTCATGAATGCTTTGTCTAAATAAAGCAGGAAGCTGTTGCTGTGTAAATAAAGAGGTTGCTAAGTAAAAAAAATGCATGTGTGTTTTCCTTTTTACCCCATTTTCATTTTAAAAACCCCTCTGTAGACAAAATTTGAAGTCGTATAGAATAGTTTATTTCCAGCATAAAACTTTACATGGAGAGCCAACAGCTTATAGAAAGAATTTTTCCTTTCTTAGGTGGTGAGGCTGTTGTTTCTTGGTCTACAGTAAATGCTTTCAGGTAGTTCAGAAAATCCCGATTCCCAGCGTTGCCCTTGACAGAAGATGGCATGTTCAGCTCAGCCATGTTTTCATAAAGACATCCCAACCTTTAGGTACGCACTTACTAGACCCAGCGTGAGTCTAAAAGGTTCCCCAGACTAGGTGAAGCATGTGTTCTTTCTTGGAGAAAGAAAATATTCAAATAGAGCATGCTTTACAGGGTGGGGAATTTCAGGTAGGCCCTAGTTTTTAAACAGCTATGCCAAAATTGATGGGAAACTGAAGGCCTCTGAATTTAGAGGTGCTTTTTCCATGGCTGTGTAACTTGCTACAATGAAAAAGATCAGAACTCGCTGATGGGGACTACCTACAGATTTTTTAATTACCACATGTTGTACAAGACTGATAATCTCAAGAGAGCAGGGTTTACTGTTAGGACCATTTGGGAGTACAAGTGGAGGGATCTGTTAGAAATGGGCAGGAAGCTTGCAAACCTTTTAAGCAGCACCCATCTGCCTTCTCCTCTGATACCTAGGGGGTGCTCTTTTTGGGGAGAAAACTAACCCTTAATAACGATTCCTTTGTAGACAAAGATCCCTTGATCATCCCAAGAGGAAATATGCTTGTGCTGGCTCAGCTTAGTGAAAACACTTTAACATTCTTCCTGTATCAGGCATTCATGTTATCCACCACTTCCTGAACAATGGGGTCGGGGTTTATCAGGGCTTCTAGGGGCTTTCCAGCTTCTAGGGGGGTTCTATTCTGGTAGAAACAGTGTTCATTTCCCTCTGTCCAGGTCACACTGCTTTACATACATCAGGTATTTCTGAAGCACAGCGGCATACATTTTAGCTTTATCATATTTAACTAAACCCAACCTTTGGAGAATGTCCCTCATTTCAACATCCAATAAGTGGGTTGCCTCAGTTCTGATATTTTCCCCGGATGGTGGAGGAGCCCTTAATTACTCCACCTGGTGGCTGGATACCAGGGTAATTTTTTTCTGCACACTCCATCACTGCGTAGTCAAGAGCCATGCAATCAGAGGAATAGTAAAACCTAACAGGGCGCCAATAAACCCCCAGATTGTTTCACCAGCTGTTTCCTTCTTTTTAGAGACAATCTTTTATTAGTTTGGTTTTTTATGATTTCACATCTTTTTTTTAGTGCACAAATTTGCTGCAGTGTCGAAGGGATATTTCCTTTTAAGGTGTTCAGAGCAATTACTGAAATGGCCACTACTAAATTGTCAGAGGCTGAGAAGAACATAGCTTTTCTCTGCTGTGTGGAGGATCAAATTATCAGTTTTAAGATAGTCAAATTTCTTGTTATATGGTTAGACATACTCCCTCCCACTGTCTCAGCAGCTAAGAAGAGTCCACTGCTACAGCATCTCTTTTTATTTCTACCTGCTGTTTGTTTATTTTTAAAGTGTAAACAGCTGATTGGTCAGGAGGAAAAATCCAAGTTTTTAATCTAAAAGCATCTGGGGTAGAAGCATTTAAATCCACCACCAGATACCCATAAGGTGTTTAGTGGCATCCTCCAAAGCTTCTAGAAAGAACTGAGCCTTACCCACGTACATCTGTCTCACCAGGGATACTATCTGTAGCTTATCCCATCTACCACAACCATATTTTCTTTATTAGGAGGAAATGAACAGTTATCATTGAGACTGCTCAGCAGACCCTCCACAAATTCAATTGAAGGATATTTACAAAGCAGTTCTTTATACAAAGGTTACTAACAGCTATAGCATCACATGATATTCTCAGGCATAACAGACAGCATTCCATCAGTGTGATACAAAAGGTTTTTTTATAGAGTAACTTCTACTGCAGTTGCTAGGTCTTGCTCAACCTAGCAGGATCTAGCTCATTGGAAAACTCATTGGAAAAGGGGTGCTTCCATTACATATCCGTGTTCAAAAATCATAGGGATGACTGTTAAAGTTTGCCAGGAGAACTTTTGTCATAAATGACTTTATCATTTTTTTCAAGGCTTTGGTTTCTATTACCCACCTGTTTTTGTTCCTGATGATACAGCGGTGTTGTGTTGCTCTTGTTTTAAGGGTGTCCCCACTGGGATTTGCCCCATAATCTAGAACAAGATCTCTTAAGGTTTCAAACTTGACTTTTTCAGATAGCCACATTCAGGGTAATCCCTTTGACCTTCAAGCAAACCTTTTCACCGGACAGTTTGTAGATGTGACAAAAGGAGCCAACTGACAGCTCCTTTTGTCCTTGGGTCAACTGCCCACCTCTTTCTCCTGGAGGACTCCCTTCAATCTGCCCTGATGTCAAGGGCCTAATGTATATGCTCCAACCATCCCTACACGTGTCCCATGCCTTGCAGATGTTTCCTCCAGCTAGGTAGCAGTGGGACTCCAGCTCCAGACTACTTGGGACTCCAGCTCCAGTCACTTGGGACTCCAGCTCCCTACCAGAGCTCAAAGCCGCAGTGCCCTTGCAGATGTGTTGAGGGAGCTAGCTGGGGTTATTGCAGGGCCCCTGGCACGGCTCTATGAGCGAGCGTGGTGCTTGGGCCAGGTGCCAGATGATTGGAAGGTAGCAAATGTGGTCCCCATCTTCAAGAAGGGGAAGAGGGAGGACCCGGGCAACTATAGGCCCGTCAGTCTTACCTCAATCCTGGGGAAACTCTTTGAGAAGATCATCAAGGAGCACATTTGTGATGGGCC
>NW_017729026.1:44997717-45027692 GCF_001723915.1 Gavialis gangeticus | reverse complement strand
TGGGCACAAGTTGATGGAGAGGAGGTATAGATTGGACATCCGCAAAAACTACTTCACAGTTAGGGCGGCTAGGAGCTGGAACCAACTTCCAAGGGAAGTGGTGCTGGCCCCTACCCTGGGGGTCTTTAAGAAGAGGCTGGATGCCTACCTGGCTGGACTCATTTGAGTCCCGTTTCTTGTTTTGGGGTTTTGTTGTTCTCCTGCCCTGGCGGGGGGTCGGGCTAGAAGATCTACTAGGTCCCTTCTGACCCTAAATCTATGAAACTATGAAACTATGTTTCCAGGCCTAGCACCTGGCCTCCCTACTGTTGCACATACCGGGCCTTCCACATCTGGCCTAGCACCCGGCCTCCAGTAGAGTGGCTCACACCGGGCCTTGTCAACTGCCTCCTTTACCCCGGGGCCTCACCACTGCACCCCACAACACTCTGCCCTACAACTTGGGCTGCTTAACTGCCTCCTCATCTCCGGCCCTCACAACTATGTCCCACAACTCCACTGCCTCTCACAACAGCACCCCAAACTCTGCTCTGTCACTTGGGGCTTGAGGTAGAACACCTCTGCAGGTTCAGGTAGCACTTGCCTGCTGCGCCTGGCCCACATCAAGGGTCTACCACCCCACAGGGCTCAGGTGCAGCTACTCTGTGTTCCTGGCCTTGAGCTGCCTCCAAAGCCCCACTGAAGGTGAGGGAAGGGGTTTAGACACCCCAACCCAGTCTTACACTGGGATGGTCCTTGAACCTGGCATTTAAGTGGCCCTGCCACACCACAGGCAGGACCACCAGGCCTCCCTATCCCAGTAGGGTACAATTTCAGGTTGTGTCCAAGACCAGTGAGGCCTCTTCCTTCCCCATAGCCTCACTCTTAGCTCTAAGGTGTTCCAGGAGCAGCCTCCTAAGGCCCTCCACAGACTGCCTAGGAACTGCTCCATCACAGTACCCATATGTTTTCAGACCAGGCTACAGAAACTCTATGGTGTGTTCATCTGGTGGAATTTCACTGGTGATCTCACCTAAATAATCACCTAGTGGGGCGCTCCAATCTCCTGCATGGCTCACAGATATCACAGAATCTATGTCATGGTACAGACACTGGTCTTGCAATCTGTCTAGCAGCTTGTACAACTCTAAGCACACATAAACAGTGTTCATATTACCCAGGAGTGTGTAATGCTTTTTTGCATGCTTCCAATACACACAGGCTACCTCATCATCAATCAAGTCAAAATATGAAATTTCATAGGTGGGGGAAAAGAGATAGATAAAGAGTTCTTTGGGGTCTCGAGCTGCAAAGTTCTCAGGGAAGTCTGTGAGCTCCCCGTCCATTTCTAACAGATCCCTCCACTTGTTCTCCCAAATGGTCCTAACAGTAAACCACGCTCTCTTGAGATAATCAGTCTTGTACAACAAGTAGTGATTAAAAAATCTGTAGGTTTTCCCTATCAGTGGGTTCTGATCTTTTTCATTGCAGCAAGTGACACAGCCATGGAAAAAGCACCCGTTAAATTTAAAGGCTGTGCGTTTTCCATCAATTTTGGCATAGCCATCTAAAAACTAGGGGCCTACCTGAAATTCCCCACCTTGTAAAGTGTGCTGTATCTAAATATTTTCTTTTTCCAGGTTGTACATAAGCCACTAGATAGATGGGATTGAAAACCTCTTTTGCTGTATATGATAGTTGTCTGGGGGAAGAAACACTATGGTCTGCAGTTCCAAAAACATAAACCTGTACGTGGCTATATGGATAGAGGGCAGCATGATATATTGGAAAGGATCTATGCAGCACTTTACCTTTTGAAGTTTACCCCAAACGGTTGAGGGTGGTTGTTATAACTTAGTGTACTTATATTAACATAGCCACAAATAGCCCCTCCATTTTTAAATAATTTTTCATCTTGCTGTGGTATGATTGTGTGCAGCTTTCCCAGTAGATAGGCTCTATGTAATAAACATTAAATAATACAGTAAGTAAAATAGTGTTTAAAAGTATGTAAAGTAAAAATATATACCATACTCTGTTTTAAAACAGAGTCACTACTAAAAAAACGTTTTGGTAAAGATAATCCTTTAATCTTAAAATATGCATATGTCTGCTGTTAGAAGCTCTGACTACTTCTGCGAGCAGCATCTGGTTACATAAGCTAAATTGTTTTGCTGGTTGTTTACCTTTACACTACATTCCCTGGTTCCCAGAAAATTTGCTACCTGCTCTGTCCCACCCAAAATGACACCTCAACCCCACAGAATAGCACACAAACCCTGTGAAAAATATATTTTTAAATCAGTTTTTATTTCCATCAAAAACCTTTACAATATTTGTTGAGTCTATTTTGATAAACCTCCTTATCCTAAGAAGGGGTTTTATATTTTCTAATGACAACTAAGACTCACTGGCTTTATCTTTACAACATGCCCTCACCCATGTGAATGTGCTTAGAGATCCACGGCACTAAAGCAAATGGTATTCTGTCCAGTTGAAAACATCTGTTGTATTTTAGTCTTACTTCAATGATTTTAAATTCACCCCCCCATCCAAACCTCCCCCAAAAAGCAAAAGTTACACCAGTAAAAATCATTTAAAACTGTTTTTGCAAACCCTTTTATAATTTCTAGTGCCAAGTAAGCATTCTATATAAGGTACCAGAGGTTTATCCTCCTTAGCGATCAAACCATAAAGAGCAGTGTTAGGATTTTCTGCAGAATGTTTCTCAGTGATTCTTAGAACCTTCTTGGCATATCCAACAGCAATAACAATATTCAGAACACTTTCCATACACAGCTCATCACAAAATTCCTGAATTGTTTGATTTATATCTTCATCTAACCAGGTCATCACTGGGCTCTACACAGCCTTGTCTCTCTCTCTGCACCCCTCAGCACTGGGGTCTGCTCACCCCCTTTGTCACTGCACCCACACTGGCAGTTTCTGCTCTTAGAGGAGCAGGCACCTTAGTGTGACATTACACTACACTGGTAAGATGCCACACCCTCACCTCACCACCAAGAATTGTCAGACGTGTGCATAGAAAAAGTTACTGTAGTAATAGTAATAGTGAAACAAAGGCATTGGAGGGACACTGTGTGAATGCCATCTGCGAGGCTTGGGGCATGGTAAAGGGGCAGTTTGGAGCCATGCGTCTAGCCCATAAGGCTGAGGGTGTCCCAAGACATCCATTTTTGAGCGGGACTGTGACAGGAGTATCAATATTGGAGCCTTTCTGGGAGTGGCTCCGCCCTCCCGTAATGGGCCAACCTCCTGCTTACTCTCCTGCCACGCCTTGATCTTACTTGATTAGAACATGGTTGTAATCAATGGGAGGCTGCCCATTTTACCGTGCCCCGGTGACAGGGGGCGCTACCTGCGGCTACTTTTCCTCCCCTACACCGCAGCCCAAGCCTCGCAGATGGAGTTGATGTGGTTTGACCTGGGCCTTGTTGTTTTCTGGCCCTCCTTTTTACTCCCGGGGCTCCTTGCTGCCTCCTATCTCACTCACTCTGGGGCTTCTCACTGCCCCCTCTCTCGCTCGCTCTGGGCGTCTCGCTGCCCCCTAGCTCCGGGGCTTCTCGCTGCCCCCTAGCTCCAGGGCTTCTTGCTGTCCCTCTGCACTCTCAGGGCTCCTCTGCTACTCTCGGGGCTCCTCACCACCCCTCTGCACTCTCGGGGTCCCTCGGCCACTCTCGGGGCTCCTCACCACTCTCAGGGCTAGGCCAATGCAACCTGCAACCTACTGCGCCTTCTTCAGCACTAGGAACCCCCACGCTACTGGGGGAGTCCCTTTGAGGCCTCCTCCACCCCTTATAGCCTCACCCGGTCCTCTGGTCAAAACAGTAAACATAAAACATAAAGCCCCTGGGCTACAACATAAAAACTAGACCATCCCGTCGAACAAAAATCTACTCCCTACTAGGGAGCGAGGGAGCGGGGGAAGAAGGGCTCCACCAACCTCAGCAGTGACCAGGGGATGCTGTCACGGCCAGAGTCTTCCCCCTCTGTCTGTCCGCTGCTGAGTCCCTACTCCCATGGCTGCTGGAGAGGGACTGCCCTCCTGGCCTCCTACCTGAGCTTAAGAAGGGATAAGCCCTGCCTCTTCCTGGTCAGCTGGTTTTACCAGTTGCCCCAGCAACCAGCACCTGTGCAGCCCTGGTGACTGGCAGCTGAGCCTCCCCCTTTCCGCCACTAGGGGTCTCCCCAGAGCAGTCTCCACTCTCAGGTGCAGGGCACCTGAGTGCACTGCGACAGGGACACAAAAGGGTTCCGAGAACCCACAGGGTTCAGTGGGGTCCATCAGGACCGTGCCCAAACAAATTTGAGGGCAGACTTCCTATTTGTTATAGTTACACCAAGATGTGGCAGGCAAGAAAGAGGGTGCCCGTTGGGCAGGATTGGCAAAGTCAGGGAGCCCTAAGGGTATCAAGGCCATATCTGCCCCTGTCTGCCTTAGCACTGTCTCAGACAAAGAGAGGACCTGTTTGGGAAAACAGATAGATTGGGTGGGCTTGCAGCCTAGACCCTGCCCTTCTACTCACTCCAGCTGGTTCAGCACATTCTTGGGGAGGTCTGAGGCCTCTGAAACTCCCTCTGATTGGTTATGGTAGAGGCATGGGTTGTTAGAGGGGCCACAACCCCACTCCCCTGCTACCTGCTAGACCACACTAGTGCCTTGTGATTTAGGACAGTGTTGTACAGCATGAGGGGTGGGGTTTGTGGCCTGTTGGGCAACCCTTCTGATGTCATGCACCATGTGATGGGTTGGGGAATTCTGGAACTAACAGAGTGGCCTGCGGTCTGATAGGTCAAGACTATATAATGTGGTCTAAGGTGGGTATTGCAGCATGAGGGGTGGGTTTTGGGGCCTGAATGGGTGGCCTTTCTGATGTCATGGGTCATGTAATGGTGGTGTCATGCACCATGCGATGGAGCCAGGGCAAGGTTTCTGATGTCATACAGCCGGGGCAGGGTTTCTGATGTCATGCATCATGTGACCAGGAGTAGGGGCAGGGTTTCTGATGTCATGGGTCATGTGACTGTGGGCAAGGGCAGGCGCAGGGTTTATGATGTTCTGCATCATGTCCCTATATACTACTATCTAGTTAAATTGTCCTTTTCATTTTTTGCATGGCATAAAGAGAGATCTGAAACATCAAACACCTCAACATTAAATTTCACTGCTTTTCTGTTCAGGTCCTGTATCAACTTCATTTTCCATTTTAGCACATTTTATCATTGTGAAACTAGCATCACAGATGTCATTAAAAAGTAATAGCATGCAATAAATATTATGCCCTTAAAACAAAGAGATGTAAGGTATTTCTTTGCAAACTAGTGCATTCTGGGAAGAGCAGAAGAATTAGGACAAAAATGGAAACCAGCAGCATGACCAGAACATGGAGGGAACAAAGCAAAAAGCATATTATAGTTTGGTTAAAAGGTGAAAATGGAGGATTATAAATCAGTTGCCTGTATAGCCCCTGGGGTGATAGGAATTGATAAGGGTTGGCAGTAGGAAAATGGGAGAGTAGGGGTGAGGGAGGGAAGAGAATGGGAAACAGTAAAAGATGGGGAAGAGTCACACTGATTTGTTTTCAGGGTGGTATTTCAAGATTTGCTGATATTTAGGTATAGCATGGCCCCATGTAGTATGTTCCCATTAAGTATAGCATGCTGTATAACATAGAGGGTGTAACAAGGAGCCTTTATCCTGTCATTGGAAGATGTCTGGGAGGCAAGCATGGCCTGCAAGGGCTCAAAGAGGGAGGAATGCAGTGAAAAACAGTATGAGAAGAGGAGACTAACAACCCTGCTCTGGCTATTCTAAAACCAAGTTGGACTGAATGGCTCAATGGGAGTTCAATGGGAGCTCATGCACTGCATGATAGGACTTACTGGCTAGAAGGGAGGGATTTGCCAGTATAAGAGACTTGCCCTCAAACCAGCAGGCTCACTGTTAACCCTGGCTGGGGAAGGATAAGGACCTCCCAGGCATACTGTTGTGGTGCTTGGAGTAGTGGTTAAGATCCTTGGCATGCAAGTGGAAAAGCTGCATGGGGATGATTTTGAGTTCAGCTTGTTTGTTTTCTGAGCACCCAGATAGCCTGTGCCCTTTTATTTTTTTTGCTGTGGTACAGATAGTAAATACCAGAGGACTGAGTTTTGGCTATAGTAGTTAGGAGGCCATGCAGGGGCACTGGAAAGGCACTCCAGGTTTGGCTCTGCCTGAAGCAGGGCACTATAGAGAGAGAGAAGAAAAGCAGCAGACTGGGGTAGGTTGAAACTGAGGGAGCTAGAGCATGATCCCCAAGAAATAGAGAATTGAGGTCAAGAAGCTGGGCCAAAGCAAGTGGGCCCAGGCTGAAGGCTTACAGCCAGAGCAACGTGTGGGCCAAAGCCAAGAGGGCTGGAGCCTGTACAGGATAGTGAAGGACAACTGAGTAACATCTGTGAGGCATAGGCATAGCTATAGAGCAGGGGGAGGGAGGAAGGGAGGCCACTATAGAAGCCCTTAAGGCATGATAGGGGCCACTAGCATTACAAGTTGTGACCACCAAGTTCAAGGTGGTCTCGGTGTGATCAGCAAAGTATAAGTAGTTTTGACTCAGTATGTAAGCCTCCTGTAGAAAAACAAGCTAAGTAGTGGACAGAGGGCCCAGAAATTGGAGACTAAAATGGATCCTATACAGGTGAAATGAGGCTACTCTGACATGCTGTACAGTGAGTCAGAGCAGACTCAATTAATCGAGTCTGCTGGAATGTGATAATTACTGCCCTCCAGCAGACTCCAGCGTTTCATGTAATGGCGTCCCTGCACTGAAAAATGATGATGGGGTGCTTTAAATAAAGCTCAAAAAAACTTTAATAAAAAAAGCCCCCACCACCATTTTTCAGTGCAGGGATGCTGGTTCACGAGATGCTCTGGGCGCTCTAATTAAAGCACTCCTCCCACCCCCGTACTGCTCCTGGAGCACATGTATAAATGCCCAGTGAGTCTGCTAGGCACTAAGGAGCCCACTATAGGATTCCCAATTCTCAAAAAAGGAACATCAAAGCATGGCTGGTGAAGTAGAAAGGGAGATTGTACAAAGGACCTGAAGTAGTTGCAGAACTAGGGTGGTCCACAGAGGAAGTCATGGCAGCCCTCAGGGTGCATTCTATCACAGAGGAATAAGTTGCATTGAAATTTCAGGGGAGAATCACCACTGGGAAGTAACCTTGAGGTGGAGAGGTTCAGGTTCTGCCCCACCTCCATATCCATTATAGGCCACCTGATGGGAGTAGGCATACCTGATTGCATAGACCTTTCCTTTTTTTCTTTTTTTGGAGAGTGTAAAAACAGAGTGAAAGGTAAACCCTTGTTGCTATACCATATATAATTGATGGGGCATATAGTCCTGTGCATTTGTGAACTATTGCTTGATAGAGTTATACGGTGGGTATAGTAAGAACAAATTCCTGAGCTCATGTTCAGCACAGCACAGGTCTATGCCTACAAACACTCATTCCTTCTAATAGTTCTCACCCCTGTAGATTGTCCAGACAATGGTAGGACAACATAAGTTAGTATGGATTTGCAGGATCTAGCAGCATTCTGTATTTTGGCATTCAGCACACTACAAATGCAAATAACCTAGCAAAAAATGTAATCTTTGCATGTTATAGGGGAAGAATCCCAACTTTTTATTTAAATAAAGTACTAGTGCTCCAGAACAGTTCTTCTTGCCAGAGGGAAAGAACAGATTACAGTTAACTATACCCACCTGGCTGAAACATCAGCCAAATTTGGGACTAAAACCAAAAAAAAGTAGCATCAAGTGTCTAAAACAAAATTGCTCCAGAAGCACAACTTCTCTCAGGCTGGGAGACCACAAATTGGGATCTTTGAATAGCTTTACGTACCTGACTACCTACAATTTACCAGTAGCATTCAACTGTAAAAAGAAGCTTGTAAGACATAGAAATACACAACTGAATTGAAATGATGTTTTCTGTGTCTTTTTATTGGGTGCTGGTCGGTGTATCTGGGGAATAATTGCTTTTATGTTGTAGTAGAAAATCTTCTGTTTTATATTCAGCCTAAGTATACTGAGAATATAGGAATTGCCAAATCAATTTAGACCAACAGTGCATCCAGTCAAATATCACATCCCTGAGAAGAGCCAGTATTATATGCTTGCAAGGAAGGTATAAATTCCCTATATTGGGTAATTATTCAAAAACACAATTACTAGGAAGCGCTTTTTTCTAACCCAGTTAATTAGTGTTTGCTATATACCCTGGAGTATATATTCTTCATGCATTTTTATCCTAGTTGCTGTGACTGCTCATTTTTTGTTATTTGTACAATACCATTCTGAATTCTGCTATGCAGGTCTCAAAAATAGATAAATTACTGTATGTCATATGTACCCACAATCCTTTCACCAGTCAACTCTGTTGCTGGGCCAGTTTTACTGCAAGTGTCATTGTTTTTATCTTTTGAAAAAGGGTAAGCAGTTCTTAGATGAACTTCTGAATTCATTACTAAAACATGTCATCTCTTATTTGTCTCAGTCATTTTGCACATACTTCTTTTCCAGTTTTCTTCATTGTAGCCTGACAGAATGCAGATGCCAGGACCACAGGCAATAATCACTGTTCCAGTCATGTAAGTGCATAATTCACACCTGTGCTTAAACAGCTGTGGGGTTTATGGTGAAATTAAATTTTCAACACCCTTACACACGTCGTCACGTTCACAAGCACTGCATTTAAAGAATGCATTGTGCTTTTGTGCAACTCCCACCAGGGTGCTAGCTTCAGTAAGATCTTAGATGATAATAGGATTTTGTTTCCACCAACAAAGTTCCTAAAAATGCTTCAAAAGTGCTAGGGGTGTAAGTCGTAGCCATGTTGGTCTAAGGACATAGGCAGGCAAGGTTCTTTGGTTGAATCTGAGATCTTTTATTAGACCAACTTAAATAGTTGATGCTAAACTTTTGTTTTCAGACCAACGTGGCTACAACATGCATCCCTCAAAAGTGTTAACTAAGATTTCTCTTGGGCCTTCCCTTCCTCTGTGATTCTGCTTGCATTTTATCTTCTCAGCTATACTTGACACCTCAAGACTGATTTCTCCACTCCTTTTGCATTCTATTGAATGTTTTACGTGCCTACAGCCAGAATGGCCATGCCAGTTCCAGCACATTTCCATCCAGATAAGATGTCCAGTAGAGCCAACCGTGGCGCTTGCACTTAAAGATGATGAGGGTCATTCCTCTCAAAGACCTGTCTCTTGACTCCTTATCTTTTCTTGTCTTTATCTTTTCTTAATATCTCTTGAATCTTTGTCTTTTCTTAATATTTCTGTAGAGCACATCACTACTGTATCTTATTATCTTTTAAATACATGTTGTAGTATCCACTTCACATGTGTTCCGTTGTCTCTGTCCTTTTTAAGCCATTGAAACATCTTGGTCATCAGTGATTTAGGGCTAGATCCAAAAAAATAAGACTTTGGCACCTTCCTTCAAAAGGAGGAATTTAGGCACCTAACTCCAAAATTCTAAATCTAAATCCCTGCCCCCACCTCCTATGCAGCCATTACTTAATCCTAGAGCTGTCTAAATTCGGTGTATACCTTAGTTGTTCCCCAGGTGCCTACAGTTATGTTTTTGCACATGCTGACATGGCTGAGGAGAGCAGTACTTTGCTCAGCCATGCCAAAGACAATTCTCGATCTCGAAACAACACATTTCTGTGCTTAAATACCCTGAGGACCTTGATCAAGTAGATTTTCTTAGAATAAACCTAACACATGCTGACAGGATTGGGTTTTTCACAAACTGCAGCTGTGAAGCTGCTTTCTTTTTAAGATTCAGCCAAAGAAGAACGTGTCCTACTTTTTATAAAAGATCCTAATGGTTACAGCCCTCATTGGGCTAGACAGCCGGACAAAGTAGAAAAGACAGCCTAGTGGCTAGGGCACTTACTTGAGAAAGGAGTAACATGGGCTTTAGCTCCTGTTTTCAGAACAGTTTCTTTACTTTATTCAGTGATTATTCAGTGTAAAATAAAAAAGCCTTTCTAAGAACAGGGATCTAATCCTCCTCCTTCCTGAAGTGGATGTCTTAAACACTAGACAACAGACTTTGTCTTTGAGGTGTTATCTTTCTTTCTCTGCGACACTACAATGCATAAATCCTTTTCTGCACCATAGCTCTGCTTCAAGAGGAGGGATGGACAGTGTCCCTAATATAGAGTGTCCCCAAACCCAGGTGGCTAGGAAAACTCCTGGGAGGTGGGAAATGTGGATTTGAACTATTGCAAGCTCAGGATGAAATTGAACCTGGCTCTTTCACATCCTTGGAAAATACTCTTTACTGGCCATCAATAAGGAGGTTAATCTGGTCACTATGTGACAAATCTGCTTGAAGAAGTCCTAGTGGAACAAGTCCCTCAAAGAGGCTTGGGCGGGGGACTACCTACTTTTTAGATCCTACTTAGACTTTACCATAGATTAGATGACAAGCTGCTCAGCTGTGTCATGACTGGCAATTCTGGGCAGTGGCAGAAGTGCAAGTGTGGGAACATGAACTTTAAAGGGAAAAAATCAAGAGATCTCTGGAGTTTGGATGGCTCTAGGGTTAAGCAGGCTCTGAGTGAGGTTTTCAGGACAGCACTCAAACCTGAGTAAATTGCTACCTAAGTTCCACTTTTGGTACCTACAATCTTTTTCTTGCATCTAACCCCTGCTCTCCCCCTCCCCCAGCCCTTTTTGTTCTTTGGCAGAGTATGCCCAAATGTCCAAAAGGGGTGATATTGTTTGTTATATTCTGATCTTGTAGTTACAATGGGCTCTAGAGGTTAGCAATGCCACCTTTACCTTTACACTGAGCCAGAGACTGTTTTCAGTAGGTCTTCAAGGTGTCTAGTGCTGCAGGGCTGCTGTTGCAGGCACTGATTTCCAATGAACCCTTCCTCTAAATATAGCACAGCTACAAAGCAGCTCTGCCTGCTCTGTATTAAACATAGTGTAGAAGCCTGGTTTTCTCTGTTGTGGCATAGCTATCACGGAACTCAGGGGACAACTATGCCAGACCTGGGAGCATTTCAAAAATTTAAAAGCAGTAAAGCTCCAAGCAGCCAGCCAAAAATCTTGCCCCTGGCTTCACTGTTGGTACCATGCCAGCACAAATCACCACAGGGAACATAGAACAGCAATGTGATGCTGTTTTCAACCATGCTGCTTAACATTTCCTTAGATTAGGAAACATACTATACTCTGCCATCAGCAGGTGCCTCCAGCTCTCCCTGGCTGCAAGGGGCCGGGGTGGGTACACACACACACATACACACACACGCACACACACACACGCGCGCACACACACACGTTACATCATCTCTGCTAGATGGAAATGGAACTGTTCAACCCTGCGTGTATTAGAGCCCTTGAAATGCTAACACCTTATACAAATTCGCATGTTAATCATGTGGTAGGGAGGGACTTGTTCTTCTCTCACTGTTACAATGCAATTCCAGTAAGGTATATTGCGAAACACTTAGTACATTTAAATATGTATCCGGATATGTGTCCATGTGTGAGGTGAGTAAAATCACATGAATAATCTCTTTTAATTAATCAGAAAGACTATAGAACAGCAACAAAGGCAGAACAATAGTCAGAACAGGCAAAGCATTCTCAATATACAAAATGCCATTTTCCCCTCAGTCATTATGTGTATCATTCATCCAAATTTTTTAATGAATTCTCTTTGGATATGTGAATTATCCTTTGCACAATATCTTTCCTTGCTAATGCATTGATGCAAAAGCTTGTGGGAAGGAAACGTAGTCACAGGCACAGATATTCATATGAACTATACTTTACATTCATGTGTAAGTATGCTTGTCCTGTCATCTAATCAGGTAATAATACAGGTAGTTTTAGGATTTAATCAGGTAGTTTTTTGATTTTGTAAAAAAACAAGGCATGCATATAACTGGGACCATAAAACACATTAAGAAATATTTAAATTAGCTGGGAAAAGAAACAATACACCATCAAGACCAGTGGGCACGTCTACATGTGCAAATGCTCCTGGATAAATTTACTCCAGAGTCTGCTCCCACCCCCTCCAACCCCCTGCAGCAGCCAGGGGGAGCTGGAGGCACCTGCCACAGATGCCTGCAGCCAGTGCATTGGGGATCTGAACAGGACCCACATCCCTGCCACCTGCCTGCCCTGCAAGTGATTGTTCCTGCTACTGGGCTTCCACTCTATGGTGCTCCAGGTTGTTGTCAACCACTATGGTGCCTTTACCAATGTGATCGCTGGCTGGGCAGGCAGCACCCATAACATGCCCATGTTCTGCAATTCCACCCTGCCAGCCCTGGTGGAGAGCAGGAACTTTGCCTCTAGAGTGCCAAACAATCAGCTGGGCATAGCGGTGGTCCAACCCCTCCTCATCAGGGACCCCACCGACCTGCTCCTCCCCTGGCTCATGTGGCCCTACACTGGCCACCTGGCCCCCCTCCAGGCACACTTCAACAGGTGATGGATACAGACCTGTGCACTGGTGGAGTGTGCCTTCAGGCACCTGATGGGACACTGGTGTACCCTCACCAACAGCTTTGAGGTTGGCAAGGCCAACATCCCCTGGGTCATTGTTACAGCCTGCATGCTAAATAACATCTGCAAGGCCTGAGGGAGCTCTTCTGTGAGGCCTGGGCAGTGGAGGCACAGCAGGTGGAGGATGCCTGGCATGGGGAGTGCGAGCTATGGATGCCCTGCTGCAATCCCGGGCGAGCCACTCACCCACTAGTGGGGGGCAGAGCACTGGGTGTAAGAAGCACTAGCCAAACACCTTCTTCTGTGCTCACCACTGTAGCCCACCTGGATGGCTGGCCACAGACCTCAGCTCCACCATGCACCAACAGCACCACACTCACTGTGGACAATTCTCAGAAAAGCATTTTATTCCCCTTCACAAACACAGACCCCCTTCCTCCTCCCTACCCCACAACAGCACCCTTTCCCTGTCCCTCCCCTGCACCAGATCCTGTCCCTCATTCCCTCCCAACCTGCAGAGACCTTACCCTTGCCCCACCTCCCCACAGAGCCCCTCCACCACCCACTCCACCCACTATCAATAAAGCATTCTCTTCTTCATGCAGACTGTGTCCTGGGGCAGGAGCAGTGGGGTGAGGGCACCTAGGGAGCAGAGCCTGGGGACAGGCATCCAGCAACCCAGACTGTGGTTGCACCCCCGTGTGTGCACATGCTATGGTGGGGGGCCCACCTGGGTGTGACAGCAGGTGGTGCTCTGTTAGTATGGCTGTGTCCCCCTTCTGCAGCCAGTGGGCCAGGCCAGCAGTGCCTGCACATGGTCCTGGCCCTGCTGAAGGCAGCTTCTACTCTGCGGATGCATGAAGCCGGAGTGAGCAGCAGGGCTGGGCCCAGGAAACAAGGGTTCGGTGGCAGGGGCCCCAAGGTAGGAGCCAGGGTAGCGGCACCTGGCAGGTAGAAGCACTGCTGCATCTCACCCACAATGCAATGAGGTCCATGGTCTCCTTCTGGGACCAGTTGTGACCCCTCGAGATGTGTGCTGCCGGAGAGGATGCCAGAGTGGCTCCCTTGATGGCTTGCTTGGCCTCTACATGGCAGTTCCAGTTTTGGCAGGCCTGGGCAGGTGCATCCAGCACTCAGTGCAGGTGCACGACACTGCACAGAGAGGCATGCAGAGACTCTGTGCCAGGCACCAGTGGCAGAGTCCAGAGAGGCTGCTGCAGCTGGCCTGGGGCCAGCTGGAGTGGATCTGGTGCCCAGAGTCTGGATGCAGGTGGACCAGGGTGCTGCGGGGCCTGGCAGGTGCCTGCAGCACCTAGCATAGCACAACAGTGTGGGTCTGGCAACTGCATGGTGATGTGGTGCTGGGGACAAGTACCTGGGGGCAGACAGGCTGCTATAGCTAGCTTGGGACCTTTACTGGAACACACAATAGCCAGAGGCTGGCTGCAGGTGGCCCAGGACCCCAATGTCCCCACAGGCTTTTAAGGACCAGGGGTTAGGGCAGGCAAAGAGCCACCCCAGCCTCAGGGCTGGAGAAGCTCCAAGTGCCATGGTCCTGGGGTTGGGCTGAGGGTGTCCCCCTGGTTGTGGGGCTGACCCCATGTGTCTACATGTGTGTTACTGTGCAGTAACTACTTGGGAGTTAACTTGTTACTTGTATTGACAGGTAGCAAATTAACTCATGAGTAGAACAAATTTCTGCACAGCAAACATCTGCACATGTAGATTGTGATGCTTACTGCACAGTCATTTGCTCTACTGCAGAATAAAGCATCTTGTATAGACACACCCAGTAAGATGAAAATATAAAACGGCATGTTTTAGAGGTTTTCCTACTTAGAGTACAATTTATATAGCTCTTCATAAAGGGCAGAGTTTCATTCTGTTAGTAACCCTTTCATTAGAATGCCCTATGCAACACTTCATTTACAGTTTCATAAGAGAGAATGTAGCATTTGCACAGAGATGCTAATTTAGAAGTATTCTATACTTTAAAAGACTTGTTCAGTGATATGCCACCAGCTACCTGTAAGAAAGCAAATTTAGGAAGAAAATCAGAAGAAACATTATTATATTATAATAATTATAATAATAATTACTATTTAGTATTACCATGAATTAGCAATAAGATATAATATTTAACATTAAGTTAATATTATCTGTTATCCATCCATGTTTATTTCTTGATGAGCAAGGGGGAGTGGTTTAAGTACTATCAATCATCCTTAAGTAAAAGCAAAATAATTATACTAAAAAGTGTATACACTAAATGTATCTCAATATTTCAGAACCCTTGGGATACTTAGGAACATATATTTAGTTAGCATGGCTTCACTCAAATATGTGGAATTACTCCAGGAAAGAATTAAGTCTTTCCATAAATAGTGTCACAAAAGTCCAATAGTATTCCTGCAGTTGCAAAGGAATTTGTCATTCTTGAACAAAAAAATATACATCATTGGGTCTGTCTTCACAGAATGATTTACTGTGTAGTAGACTAATCTACTGTGCAGTAAAGCATCACTATGTAACCATACACAGCAGCTATTTTGCATTAAAATAGACTAATGCACAGTTTTCTACTACTTGTAAATACAGGTAGTAGATTTACTGTGCATCAGCTAATACACAGTAGTGCACAGTTACATAGCTGACCAGGAACAAATTGCTCCCAGTCAGCCCAGCCAGCAGGGGGCAGGAGAACTGTCTTCTCCCCCAGGCAGCTGCCTGCTTCCTAGTCCAGGCTCCAATTGGCACATTGTCCCCTGCCCCAGCTGCTGCTTGCCTGCCAAGGCCAACTCTGACCTAGGAGCTAGGGCTGGGACACTGTCTCCTGCCCCAGCAGCAGACAGCTGCTGGGGTAGGGGACAATGTTCCAAGCCTGGCTTCAGTCTCAGAATGGGGGTTGGGCAGCAGGCAGCTGCCCAGGGCAGGTGTGTGGGCTGGGAGGCAGCATCCCCTAGAAGTGGGACAGCTCCCTTGCCTCCCATAACCCATTCCTGACCCCACTGCCCCCTGCTAGCCCTGGGCTGGCATCCAGGAGAGCCTAGAACTCCTCCTGGCAGGCATATGGGAGCAGAGCAGGACAGGAGTAGGCCTGCCCTGAACTGCTCCTGTTGGGAGCAAATTTGCTTCCAATGGGTGCACATGTAGACACACTCCCAGGGGAAGCTTATTGCACAGCAGTAAGCTTTCTGCACATTAATAGAATGTGTAGATGCACTCATTAAATAGAAAAGCATTCTACATAGGAATAATGTAAAGATCCTGCATATACTGGACATTCCCACAAGTTCAGACCAAAAGCTACTAAGACAACAAAAGAAACAAGGCAAAGAGCTGCTACAGTTATACAAATTCTTCCAAATTTGGTCCAAAAATTCACTTATTTTCACTTGAGAAGAAACTTCACAGACTCTAAAAGACAAAACCTTTTAAGTTAACCCAGATTTCTGGAAAAAATACAGTAAAAGCTCTGCTATCCAGCATCCCCCGGGAATGGGGGATGCTGGTTAATCAAATATTCCAGTTAATCAAATGTGCACTGTCTGGTGCACTCCCCAGCATCAGTGTGCTGGGGGACAGGTAGGGGGGCCCTGCACAGGCTGCTTTGCCCCACGCAGGCTGCTTTGCCCTGGGCCATGGGCCAAAGAAGTGGAAAGAACTCTGCTCATGGCAGCGGCAAAACCCGGAAGTTGTACTTCCAGTTTTGCTTTTGCTGCATCCCTCAGATGCCAGTTAATAGAGTTTTCCAGCTAATAAAGTGCCGGTTAACACAGCTTTTGCTGTAATGGATAACCTTCTAGGCAAGTTTAGGGTTTGGATACATGTCAAGCTGCATGGATGGGGCATCCAGAAAAGGCTTTTCAAATAATAAGTGCTTAACAGTGGGTGCTAGAATAGGGTGACAGTCACAGCTCATAGCTTGGTGATGAAGGACATCAGAGAGAATGATTATAAAGCTTAGCCTTTATTCCTGCTTCATTCTTCTGACTATAACAAGAATGCAGGGACAACTCTCTGGATTCTCTTACTATGAGTGAGTAGGATTAGAAGGGACAGGAAGTAAAAGCAGCTCTGGCTCCACCACTCAGACATGATCTCCAGAAGAGCTGGCTCAGTGCAGGGGGGATTAAAATGCCCTAGGATATGAGGTGAATGTATTTATTTTCCTTTCTCCCCTAAAAGCCAAAATGGGCGGGATCAAGGGATGATTTTTTAAGGCATATTTCATTCTTTGGTCTGTGCCTTCATGATACAGATATGTTCTGCCTCTTACCCAGAGCAGATTGCAAAGTAACAATCTATCCCAGAATAAAAAATATTCTCTCTAATATCCACTGGGCATATCTACACCAAACATTTACTGTGGAGTTTACTAATTAACTGTGCAGTAAACATCTCACTGTCTACACATGTGCCCCTATTAGGACACATAAAACTAATAAACTCTGCAGCAGGGTAGGACTTGTATTTATGCTCAGTCAGAGCAGCCCCAGGCTGGCAGACTGATCCCCTGGGCTCCCCTCCAGTTGGGATTCCTGCAACCCAGCTCAATGTGCTGAGGTCCGGGGACATGTGTAAACTGGGAGCCTCCCAGGAGTAATAAACTGTGGAGCAATAAGCAGTTTATTACTGCATGTTAGTGGCACTTGTAAACGTGCCCACAGAGTTGTGCCCCACATTGGAAAGATTCATAAACTTTAAACAAATCCTTTTCTACAGTACTGAAGTGTACCCTGGTACATTTACAAAATAAAAAATACCCTTTCAAAATTATCGATCAGTTGTTATGATAAACGTTTTTTTGGTTTTTCTGTTCTCAGCAGAAAAACTTGTATTTTCTCCTTTAAATGGGGAAAAACAACAGGTTTCCCCTTGCAGGGTGCCAGCCTGCAAACAGATATTTTCATAGATTTCATAGACACTAGGGGCTGGAAGGGACCTCATGTGATCATCAAGTCCAGCCCTCCCCCCTCCGACCACCTCCCTCCCCCATGATAGGCAGGAAGTCAGCTGGGATCACGTGATTTTTTTGAAAGAGTCCAGACTAGGTGCTTGCACCACCTCTGTGGGGAATCTGTTCCAGACCCTGGATACACACCATAAAGAACTTTTTTCTTATGTCTAGTCTAAATTGGCCTTCCTGGAGTTTATGGCCATTAAACCTTGTTATCCTTTGGGGAGCTCTGGTGAACAGCTGTTCTCCAAGGTCCTGATGTACCCATCTTATATAATTGTAAGCTGCTACCAAGTCCTCCCTGAGCCTTCTCTTTCCAGACTGAAGAGTCTCAGATCCCTCAGCCTCTCCTCATACAGCCTGCCTTCCAGGCCTTGGATCATATGAGTGGATCTCCTCTGGACTCTCTCAAGCTTTTCTGCATCCCCCATGAAGTGGGGGGCTCAAAACTGGATGCAGTACTCCAGCTGCAGCCTCACCAAGGCCGAGTAAAGTGGGAGGATGACTTCCGTGGTTTTCCTTGAGATGCATTGGTAGATGCACACCAGAGTTTCATTTGCTTTGCCAGCTACAGCATTGCATTGGACTACTCGTATTCATCTTGTGGTCAGTCAGGAGAACCAAGTCTCTTTTGATCGTGGTGCTAGTGAGAGTAGCACTGCTGAGCTTATAAGTATGTTGAGGGTTCTTCCTACCGAGGTGCAGCACCTTACACTTCTCTACATTGAAGGCCATCCGGTTTTGGTCAGCCTACCTTGACAGCATGTCCAAGTCAGCCTGTATCCCCAGCCTGTCCTGCAGTGTGACCGCCCTCCCCAATAATTTGGTGTCATCCATGAACTTTGCCAGTTTGCATCTGACTCCCGACTCCAGATCATTAATGAAGATGTTAAAGAGTATCAGCCCAAGTACTGAGCCCTGAGGGACTCCACTGGTCACCCTGCTACGTTGATTTGCTCCTGTCAGCTAGTACTCTTTGGGTTTGACCCCATAGCCAGTTACCAAGCCATTGGATCATAAGATGATCAAGGCCACAGTTCCCCAGCTTAGCCATGAGGACACCATGGGGAACTAGGTCAAACGCTTTCTTGAAATCCAGATATATGACATCCATGTCATCTCTCTTGTCTAGGGCTCGTGTCACCTGGTCATAGAAGGAGATGAGTTTGGTCAAGCAAGACCTGCCAGTCACAAAGCCATGTTGGCTAGCATTCAGGTGCTTGCCTTCTGTTAGTCTGGCATTTATGGATCCCTTGACAATTTTCTCCAGGATTTTTGCAGGGATGGACATCAGACTGATTGGTCTATAATCCCTGGGTCATCCCTCCTCCCTTTCTTGAAGATAGGGACCACGTTGGCTCTTTTTCAGTCTTCTGGGACCTCGCCTGTGCACCATGAATTTTCAAATATCTTTGCCGGGAGGGGAGCAACGATGTCTGCCAGCTCCTTTAAGATTCTGGGTTCATTCCGTCTTGCCCCGTGGACTTGTGACTGTCCAGTTTCTCAAGGTGCTCCCTCACCTGATCCACATCAGTTTTGGGCCCACCACCCACTCCCAGAATAGTTCATGTCCTTTCTGACAGTGTGATTCCCTTGGGAGGGTGAAAAACTGATGTGAAAAAGTCATTTAGGAGATTGGCCTTTTTTTGGGTGTCAGATGTCATCTCACAGGGGCCCAATGCTACCTTTGTTCTTTTTTTGACTTCCCACATACCTGAAGAAGGACTTTTTGTTGTCCTTGATCCCTGTAGCTAGCCTTTCAGTTTGTGCCTTAGCTTTTCTGGACCGCTCCCTATACGTGCAGGCAAGTGCTGAGTAATCCTCTTTGGTGATGCTTCCCATTTTCCAACTGGTGTAAGCTTCTCTGTTGAGTTTAATGAGGTCTAAAAGTTCCTTGTTCAGCTAAGGGGGTTTCCTTGCCCATTGATTGCAAGATGGAATAGCTTTCTCTTATGCCTCAAAAATTATGTTTTTGAGAGGTGACCATTCCTCATGTACTCCCTTATCTAGTGGGGTATGGCCTCTAATTGCCTGACTTACCACATCTCTGAGTTTGTAAAAGTCAGCCTTCCCAAAGTTAAGGATTTCTGTTTTACTGAGGGATTTGCCTGCTCTTCGGTGAACTGAGAAGGTGACCACCAAATCATGGTTGCTGTCACCAAGCTTCCCCTTGATCCTTAGATAGCTCACCAGGTCCTCCCCTTTGGCCAGGACCAGATCAAGCAATGCCTTTCCCCCAGTCGGTCCATAAACCTCCTGCATTAGGTAGAGGTTATCAATGCAAGGAAGAAAGCTATGCAATCTGTCAGATTTGCCGTCTTCCATCTGCTCATCTCAAGAAACGTCAGGGAAGTTGAAGTCCCCCATGACAATCATGCATCAGGAGCGTGCATCTTCAACCAGTTCCCTATGGAATTCCTGATCAAGTTCTTCCTCTTGGTGGGGAGGTCTATAATAGATTCCTACAAATACAAGGGGTGATCAAAAAGTTCTAAGACTTAGCCTTTATTTTAAAGAATGGTGTACAAACAACATTTTTATGAGCTGTCCCCTTCAAAGTAATCTTCCCCAGATGATATGCACTTGTCCCAACGTTCCTGCCACTTTTGGAAGCAATGCTGGAAGTCTTCAACTGTGAGTTTTTTGAGTTCCGCTTTCCCATTTTTGTGGATGGTTGGAATGTCATCAAATCTCCTTTTTTTCAGCTTCATTTTGATTTTTGGGAACAGAAAAAAATCACATGGGGCAAGGTAAAGTGAATACGGAGGGTGTGGTATTACAGGAATTTTTTCAGCCAAAAATTCTTGAATGGGTTCAGCAGTGTGTGAAGGAGTGTTGTCATGGTGCAGAAACCATTGATCATTTTCACACAGCTCACGACGGTTTCTTCTAACTTTATCCCTCAATCGAATCAAAACCTCTTTATAAAAGGTGTGACTGATTGTTTGACCACTTGGTACAAATTCCTGATGAACAAAACCCCAAACATCAAGTCTTAGAACTTTTTGATCAAACCACATATGTCACCCACCCCAAGTTCTCCCTGTATTTTGACCCAGAGTGTCTCAAGACACCCTTCCTGGTTAGAAAACTTAATTTTCATGGAAGTGAACTTATCCTTGACATAGAGAGCAACACCCCCACCCCTTTTCCCAAGACAGTCTCTCCTATACAAGGTATAACCTTCCAAAGCAACAGACCAATCGTAGGTAGAGTCCCACCAGGTCTCCATTATCCCTGCAAGGTCATAGTCTTGTTTACATAAGAGAAGGGCTAGTACTGCTTGCTTGTTTCCCAAGCTCCTAGTGTTCATGTATGGGCAGTTGAGTCTGCCACAAGAAGCCCCATGCTTCCCTATGGGGTGAGGTGGGCCCTTTCTTTGGGGCATTGTCAGAGTGAGTTTCCTTGGGCTGCCAAGTTATTAGTACTGCAGCTGACATCACCTGGGCTAGAACTATTAATAGACTGCCCATCTACTTGGGGCTAGGGGGAATGGGAGTAGGGCAAACAGAGGCAGGGGACCACATGCATGTGCACGTGCACACAAGCATATGGCTGGCAGTGCAGCTAGGCAGTATGAGGGAAAGCATCCCCCACAGCTTCCTGCAGGTAAATTGATGAGGCTGGGCCATAGATAACATGTGGAAGAGTGCAGGGGTGAGAAAAGGAGTCAGGGAAACTCTGATTTTCCATGATAAAAAACCCAAAATCAAATGCCAAAATATATAGGTATTTAGAATTTATTTTTTATAATGATTGAGGCATTGGTAATCTTCCAAACTACTTGAAAATTCCAAATAAACCAAAAAAACATTGTGTTCAACTGATACATATATATATATATATATATATATATATAGTGGCACTTCATTTTAATAGAAGAAAAACACAAATTTTGGGTTTTTTAATCAGAAACTTTTGGATTTTTAACAGAAAAAAACTAGGATCCCTGATGATCAGTGAATAATTAGTGCAACATCATATACTTTGAATTCAAAATAAAATATACTTCTGTATATGTAGTCAGTCTTCTGCAGTTCTGCCCAGATTCAGAACAACATAATGTATATTGGTGAAATGCAAAAAAACATGTACTTAGCTTTTAAGCACATAATTTATTCCTGTTGAAGTCAGTGGCACTGAAGCACATAAAAACATGTACTAAATGGCTTTTGGTTTGTTTTTTTTCTAAATAGAGTTTACTTTTGCAATAAGATAACATTCTAATGCTTTCTTTACTGTCCTTATGATATGGGCTTGGAATTCTGGATAGGTTTTAAAAATAGCTGTATTAAGAGACTATTTCTGCCAAATGTGAAGAAAATTTGTCAAACTATTTTTGAGTTAAAAGGTTACAGATTTCTTCTTATTTAAAATCTTAACATTTACCTAGCATTTTTGTCTCCTTCTAGTTAAATGAACTCTCGTTACCAGCCCTTCAAAGTTTCAGCAAAGGTAAATCTCCTGGAAAACTCAGACACTAGCTATAGTTAATGAAAATCAGTTGTGATTAAGCAAAGTTAACCTTTTCAGTGGATATTTACAGATCTCAATTATTTTCCAGGTTTTTCCATGAGAAATAAGACCAAGCCCTGTTCTTATTTCACCTATTGGTTATGTAAGCCCAAGCCGTCCCTGAACCAAAAAATAGGTCTCACCTCAAAAGAGTGATCCTTATAGCTCTCCTATTAACACAGTGGACAGTCTTGGTTTCTGGGCTCGCTGACTAGCATTTCCACCCATTAGTATTGCCCAGACCAGGGTCTATAATTCAGCACTGTCACTTTTGACCAGATCCTCTCATCATTAAGCTCTTAAGCAAAACATGAGTGGATTGTAGTTGTTTTAGTTATCTTAAGACTACAAAGAAAACTTTTAAATAGTTTTCTAGTTACTTGAACAGAGTGGAGTAAGATTAAACTTAGTTACTTAGTCATTTAAGTGCCACGTAGCTGTCATGTAGATATTTTAGAGGTGAAATTAAAAGTAGGACTAGGGACACATTCTGTTATTTGGAGGGGGTTGTAAACAGAATTAGTTGCTATATTGCCCTTTTTGTGACAGTTAAGCCCTTATCAGTTTTGATTCAAAGTTGAGTTGAAAAGTTTTTCTGTCATAAGTAGCTCCTCTGTTTTATTTTACAGTATTCTACATCTATACCTCTGTGTAACTTATGCTTCCTTGATTTATGAACTAAAACCTGTTCTTCTCCACTGAAGAGGAAAAACTATAGAAGTCTATCACCCCAAGGCAATTATTTTCTCTTCAACAATAAAGTTGTGTGTGTGCATGCAGTATGCAATAACTCCTCTACCCTGACTGTACTTTGTTTTTATAGGTCTCCACTTTTCTGGTAAATCAATGG
This sequence comes from Gavialis gangeticus, assembly GCF_001723915.1. Classification (NCBI taxonomy): domain Eukaryota; kingdom Metazoa; phylum Chordata; order Crocodylia; family Gavialidae; genus Gavialis; species Gavialis gangeticus. The sequence continues at coordinate 45,004,826 of NW_017729026.1, read as the reverse complement.
TACTGGGATGCATTATGCTGCCTCTTAAATGAAACAGAAAATAAGAGCTATGACAACCTGTTGCCATTGGTGATTTTGTGGCACTCCTTTGTGCATAAGAGTGTTTACCACATCACTTTGTTCAAATATTTCATTTTGCCTAATCTTTTTGAAGCATAAAATAGACAAGTTACTTTACACACAAGTCTTTAACAAGGAAAGTAAAATGTTGCTGTCTCAGAATGGCTGTGGTATTCCACCCAGAGGTAGGTGAACATCACTTTGTCTAAGACAGGAGCAAACTTTTCTCCTCCTTCAGTTGAAACAAGAATTTATGGTCTTTTTATGAGGAGGTCAGACTCAATAGCCCCAAAGTTCCCTTCTAACTTTATAACCAATGAACCTATATGGGCATGTCCACACATGCAAGCATGTGTGCTTGCAGCAGCTCAAATAGAAGTGGTACAAATTTGAGCCAGAGCTTTTTGCCTCAGTGCATGTGCCCAGACATGCACTTTGGTATGGGGCAAATTGTGCCACTTGGGGCAAAATAACCCTGCCTGGTTCCTCCTGAATCTGCAGACAAGGGGAGCTAGAGCCCAGGGCCAGAACCTGTGCTGACCCCAGCAGTATAAAAATCTGCCCTGCCCTGCCCTGGCCCCATCAGTACAAAAAGCTGCCCCATCAATTAGATCAGGGCTACTTGCTCTCAGGAGCTTTTGGGGCCAGTTGTTACCTGGGGACACTATCCCTTGTGCCAGCTGGACTGCCAAAGCAGTCTTGGGAGTTCCCTGTGCCCTCTGCCCACTGCAGCAGTCTGACAATGGGGACTGGCTGCCTGGCTGTGACCTGCTGCGCACCTGCCAGAGCCAGATGGTGGCTGCACAGCTAGTAGAGGCATCTGCCCCTTTGGGCCAGCTGCCAGTGGGCTGGGGTTGCAGAGCTGGCCTTTGTGTGGCACTACTGCCATGTGTGCCCCCCGCCCATCCATCTGGGCAGCTATTGCCCAGAAGATGTTCCCAGTGTGGTGCCCTGCTTTGAACTGTCAATGCATGTCCTTCTGGACCCAATTGGCCAGGAGGTCAGCCACCTCCAGCTGGGTCTAAGGTGCTAGCTCTGAACAGGCTTCTCTGCCTGGGTTCTGCCACTTGCCTCCATAGCAGGAATTCTGGTGTTCCCTATTTGAAAACTGAAAAATCCCTGATAAAAAAATCCCAAAGTCACTGTAAAATACCCCAAAATCCATTTTCCTCCACAATTTAAACAAAACACCACTATATATAGAGAAAGAGAATGAGAGAAAGAGAGACAGTGATCAGTTGGGCAATGTTTTATTGATATATCCACAATTTTAAAGCAATTTGAATCCTGCCAGTGTCTCTATCATCATAAAAAAATGAATTCTGAATACCTATATGTTTTGCTGTTTGGCTTTGCTTTTCTTACTATAGTGCAGTTATAGCTCCTCCTGACCCCTTCACTAACCAGGATGTGGGGATAGCTGCCTCTGCAGCTACAGTTCCTACCAGCAGGTCTCATCCTGTCTGGCAACTGGGCATGCAGAGTGTGTGCTAGGGGGATGTGGGGTTTGCAGGAGTGGGGTGAGAAGGAGGGTGGGGAGATGTGGGTGGCTGTGGAGGCATGTGAGGGGCCATGGGGTGTTTGGGTAGTTGTAGGTGGATTGTGGAGGGACTGTGCAGGGGAGCTGCTCAGGACGGGTGGATGTCCTGCCTCCCGCAGGGTGCATCCCCCCTACACAGGTCACAGACTGCCCCCCACAAGACTATAGCCCCCCACCACTGAGGCCACAGCCCCAACAGGGGTTACAGCCTCTCAACAGGGGTTACAGCCCCTTGGAGGGCCTACACCACTGCTACAGGGTTTACAGCCCCACCAACAGGGGCCACATGGCCCCCACAGGAGCTACCACCCCTCTGCAGGGCCCGTATGCCCCACCCCTGCTTTCTCCCCTAGACACCAGATTCCTGCCCCACCTGGCCCCATCCCCTGCCAGATCCTGCAGCCCCCCAATGGCTGCCCCACCCACCCCCAGCCTCCTGGTACTTTAAAAAAAAGAAAAAGGAAAAAAACCCTCAAACTCAACAGCAGGCTGTGGGGGCTCTGGGGCCTCAAGGCAGAGCCCCTCTGTGAAGCATGGGGCAGAAGGGGGCAGAAGGTTCCTTTCCTGGCTGCCTGGCACCCTCACTACCCCATCAGGCAGGTGCAGCCGGGGTTGGCAGGGCATTGTGTAACTCTATGCACTGTTGGACAGCTGGGGCTGCTGCAGCTGTCACCCAGGCCCCATGCTGCATGGTAGGGGGAGGCGGGGGGGACTCTGCCACAGCCCCAGTGATTCTGATGGCAGCTGTTACTGCCAGTGAGTGTGAGCTTTTTTTTTAAAATGTGGGGATGCTGGGGCTGGGCAGGGCAGTGAATGGGGGGTTCAAGGGGCAGGTGGGGGATGTGGTTGGGTGGGGCAGACATCAGTGGGGTTCAGGGGGGCAGGCGTGGGATGGAGCCAGACAGGGGAGCCATCAGGGGGCAGGTGGGGGATGGGGCCAGGCAGGGGAGTGATTAAGAGGCTTGGGGGGCAGGCTGGGGATGGGACCAGGTGGGGCAGCAATCAGGGGTCTCAGAGGGCAGGTGTGCCTGGTGCTGGGGGAGCAGACAGAGCCAGCAGGGATCCTCCCATGGTCCTCTCCCCCCTCCTACATCCCCCCTACTTACTGGCAGGATCCTGGGTCCAGCTCCCTGCAGCTGGCACACTGCCTGCCCCACACAGGCAGGCAGTGTGCTTCAGCACTGGAGTGAAGGGCAACCATAGAGACACTCTGGCTGGCTACCAAAGTGTCTGTGTGGAGGGCCCAGCCTCCAGTTGCCTCAGGGCATGGTCTGGGACCATTACCTGCCCCGCTTTTTGACCCCTGAATATCCAGGGGTCTAATTTTGTCCCCGCACTGCAAATTTGCAGCGCAGGGAACATTTTTTTATTCCTGCATGTGCCTCTTGAAGTATCTCAAAGAGCTTTGAGCTTTGCAAGAGGCATGTGCGTGCTTGTCTGAACGTGCCCTATACATCAACCTATCTACAGTTTTCAAGATGCTTTAAAATCTTGACACAATATGAGTATTTTTCCTTTAATTTTACAAGGTAACAACAAGACACCCCAAACTTACATAAAGTCTTAATCATAAAACCAAACATATTTACAAAACTCACTAATAACTTTATTTAAAGTGCAATTAAACCTTAGTTCAATTCATAGGCATACATCAAATAAAAAGGATATGAAAGTAATAAAAACTGAATTAATTTAAATATAGTTCCATTAGCAACTAATTATCCATCTTATTTTATCCCATTTAGATATGAAATCAGTGACAGATATTTGCTTTTTATCATTTCTTTGCTACCTTCATTCAGAACTTCTTTGATCATAGCTACAATCCAGCCAGTTTGCTCTCTCTGCTAACACTGAACTGTCTCTGAATTTGTTGGAATTATTGCTATAAAAATCTCATCATTTATAATGTTACTTCCAAAGATTGAGCCCTTGTCAGTCATGATACCTGAAAGTGATCTCATTAGTGGTCACAGCTCCACAACCTTCATTATTCTTCAGTCATTCCTGAAAGTTTTCAAAGTTATGAGGGAAGGGAGGACATATGAGGAGAGACTACGGGACCTGAACCTGTTCAGCCTCCAAAAGAGAAGGCAGAGGGGGGATCTTGTGGCCTGTTATAAACTAGTCAGGGGGGATCAGTAGGCACTGGGGGAGTCACTGTTCCCCCAAGCACCACCAGGAGTGACCAGGAATAATGGTCAGAAGCTGGCAGAAGGTAGGTTTATGTCAGACATCAGGAGGCACTATTTCACGGTCAGGGCGGCTAGGGTCTGGAACCAACTTCCAAGAGAGGTGGTGCAGGCTCCTACCCTGGGGGTTTTTAAGAGGAGGTTAGATGAACACCATGCTGGGGTCATTTGACCCCAGTACTCTTTCCTGCCATGGCAGGGGGTCAAACTAGATGATCTGCTCAGGTCCCTTCCGACCCTAGAAACTATAAAACTATGAAACTATACTTTTTTCCCCCTACCGCAATCCTTCCCATGAATTCTACACAGACAAGCAGATTTCAAAAGTGTGTGGTAACCAGCAGCTTCCATAGGATATTGGTAGCTCCAAGCCTACACGGTTCTGAACATTTTTGACAAACTCAGCCACTTCATCTAAGGAGTATTTCCTTTCTCTTCTAGGACACTTATAGCACAATCTCACTTCTCCAAGCTAATGCAACCAGGAACAGACAGGGATTCTATGTTGCCTAACAGGTGTGTTCTTCCTCTGTTCTCTCAATGAGGAACTAATGCATCTCTGGAGACACATTCTGTTTCAGCTGGCAGGATTACAAGCTCCCCAGTCACCTCAAGAGATTAATCCTTTGGCTTTGTCTACATCACAGTGGGAGTGTCTACACAAGATGCTTAATGCCCATTGGACTAATTCTACTGCACATTAGCACGGCTGGCAAAAATTGTGCTAATGAGCTAATGTGCAGTAGACTTAGTTCAATGAGCATTAAGCATCACAAAAAGTGTTCATTTGCACAAATGCACAATAACACTGATTATGGCACATTTAAGACCTGTTATTACAGGTACTAAACTTAATGTACCATAATTACAGCATATTTATAAATACATAGATGTGCCCATTGATACTACTTCTAATGAAGATGGCTCTGGGCAGCCCCTCCCACCAGTAGCCACAAGCAGTGATGCTGCTCTGGGCTTCTTCCCCTGCATCTCTTCTTGAGCCCTAAGTCTCCAATGTACCAGAGAGCAGCTAGTGAGGACAACTTCAGAACAGCTTTACAGATGAACTTCCAGATTTGAAGTTTGTCTGTGGGTGTGGGTAAGATGTCCTCAGCCTTGTCTTTGGCCAGGACATGCCACTGCCTAGACCTGTGTGGGCTAAAAGACATGTAGTTTTCTATTCACTCAAAGGAGAGATTTAACCTGTGCTAAGTGCTTCTATTTGGTTGCAATTCTACCTCCTCCTGACTACATAAGACATAGATGTATTGGCAGAAGTTATGACCTGAGCAACAAAATATCTACCTAGATGATTATGTCTACTCAGAAGAGAGCAGTATTTATTTCAATATAAAGTGAAGTCCTCTTTCTGTAGCTAAACGGTTAAAGTGCTTATCTAGAACACTGGAAACTTGAGGCATTTGTACACACCATGGAGTTTAATCCTTATTAATTTACTGCACCTTTAAAATTTTAACCCAGGTTATTGTGGTACATTGTGTTTGTATTTGCACACCAGCACTCTTTTGAGCAAGTTATGTCTCGTGTGTTATTCCCTGCAGATTCCAGCAGGGGGAGGCAAATACCAATCTACCCCCAGTAATGTCTTTCCTAATGAATTACAACAGGAGACGCATGTAAACCGGCCTCCACAGACCCTGCCTCCTGTCCCCCGCTCCCCACTGGAAGTCTCCTGCTAAGTCCTCCCTTAATCCTCCCCCCACCTGGGCACAGTCACCCCAAAACCATGCAACTTGAACCTGCCTAGGCTCAGACCAGTCTCCCAATAGATAACCACATGGTGATCCCAACAACAAGTCATGTGAATCATCCCCTCCCGGCTCTTTCCCCCATGTTACCAAGTAATGAGAATTTACTGCCAGCCTCGAGGCAGCAACCCCCTACCCCAGTCAATATCCCCCCCCGCCTTGCTCGTCCTACGCTTCACCTCCCCCCCAGTCCACTACCTTCCCCCACACACCCTTTCAGACAGACACAGATATTTTTATGTTGTAAATTGTAAAATAATGTATTGTAATCAAAGGAAAGAACAAGCACTGCTAGTTGTTGTCAGCAAAATGTGCTGCCAGGAAATCCCACACAAGGGCCACCCACCCAGCTTCTCCTTGAGGATATCTCTTTGGTCCCTTTGCTGCTGCCCAGCCACATCTCTGTCTGGCCACTACATGTCATGCTTCTTCAGCCCATGCATCACTGGAAACCTCTCTGTGGGTCTCACAGATGTTGTGCAGCACATAGGCTGCCACTGCTAAGGCTGTTATATTTTCTGGCTCCAGCTCAAGCCAGCATGTACACCAGCACATAAATTCCCTCCTTAGGTCCCTCTCTTCCCATGGCTGGGGCCTCCTATGACCCTGCTTCTGGCTGGGGGAAAATTTCCTTCCTAGGTCCCTGTCACCCTGCTTCTTGCTGGGGAAAAAAAAATCCCTTCTCCCTAGGTCCCTGTTGCCCCAGGGATGGGGTCTCTTAGCACCCTCTTTCTGGCTGGGGAAACATTTCCCTACCTCCATCCCTAGCTGGAACATAGCCTGTATCCAGGAAGGGGGATTCCATCGTTTTGTGACAAGCAACAATTCAAATATACAACATGAGAGGGAGGGAGGAAGGGAAAAATTCCCTCCCTAGCTCCCTTTTGCCCCTTGGCTGCTTGTTGCTATGTCAAAATGCATACACACATATTATATACATGCACATACTCACCAATCCATGCACACACTTGCCAATCAAGCAACATCTGTAAATCAAAACTCTTCCCCCTCCCCCAGGCTAGTTCACTTGAAATGTTTGCAATCTGTTTATTTAGAAGCAAATGTGCATGGGCATGTTAAACATCTCATATTAAATACCTAATTATTATTATTATTCACCATCACTTGACTACCAATGACATGGTTTATTAAAACACTATTGTCCATACTGTTTTAGCATTTAGATAGCATTTCAATTTATTGTGAAAAACCAAAGGACAAAGAAAAATTGCTGATTTGTACTTGCTCCCCTACCTAGGTCCTCCCATCCTCATGGCTGTGGCCTTATCACCCTGCTTCTGGCTGGGGGGAAATTATTATTCACCATTTGACTACCAACAGCATTGTTTATTAAAACACTGTCTATAGACAGTGAATTTCAGTGAAAACCAAAGAAAACAAAAGCAAATAAAAAAAAAACCCTTTTTCAGTCAGCCCTCATTTTTGCAGGGTTTTCATCCTTCTGTACACCCTTACAATGCTTGTATTATATTCTATGACTAAAAGAGAATAATTATAACCTCTGTTTGACCATTTAGACAAATGGCT
>NW_017729026.1:44962835-44992717 GCF_001723915.1 Gavialis gangeticus | reverse complement strand
TTAGTTAAAATATTGTAGATGCTAGCAATTAATATCAAGTCATGAAGACAAAAATTGTGATGTCATGGAGACAACAATTGTAATGTTGTTATGTAGAGATAGATTAGTATTGCTTGGGTGGGATTCACATGCCAAGGCTTGGGCGCTGCAACCACCCTACCCTACATTATTTTTTGGACTGCTTGGGTGGGTCGGTTTGTGTGTTTTCTCAGTGAATGCTTGGATTCATACAAATGCAACTCACTCATGGTTTTGCTATTGAAAAGGGAAAAAAAGGGTAAATAAATAGAATAATAGATTGTTGGAAGACAATGATTCCTGTGACTGATTCCTTTCTTTTGTGAAACTGAGCAAAAATTTGCAAAACTATTTCTGAGCTGCTGCACTAGATGTTGATGAGGATCAGGAGCCACCACCAAGCCCAAGCACTAGTCTCATACTACAGGAAGAGTTGCTAATCACCCTCTTTCAAATGTTAAGGAAGGCTCTGTGCCTGCCAAAGTATTGCAGCTTGCCACTCCTTGTCTGCTTCCTGCTGTGGATGGTGCTGGGAGGGAGGTTAGTCTTTTTTTCTCTCAAAAAAATGCTGGCTGCACCCTCAGGCTTGTCTGGATCACTGTACATTGGGATGGGGGGAATAGCACAAGCATTGGACAGGCATTCAACCTCCAATAACAGTCCACCCTGCAACTCTTTCCACTAATGCCATGACTCCATAAACTCCCTCAAGCAAAGCATTCCCACACTGGGTAAGGTGGGTGGGCATAGTCACCACTTCTCCCAACCCACCCCACTCCACTCATCCCTGACTGCACAATGCCATGAATGCCAATCTCCCTATGAAAGAAGACATTACACACATATATATAGACAAAAAAATTTGAAAACTTCATTAAAAAAAAGCTGGTGCATGTCTTTATCAAAAAGTCATAAGTAAGAATGTATTTAAATAATAAATAAACTAAAGAAAATTTAAAATAAATAGGAAAATAGAAAAATAGTATTAAAAAATTGGGATTTTCCTCCCCAGCACCTATACAGACACCATTACATTATACTTTCTATATACAATAATTAAACAATATTTCCTATATAATTCTATACAATATCTATTGTTCTATCTATCTATATATTATATGTTATCTAAACAATATCTATTGAGCTCTCTATCTATACCCTATAAACTATCTATAAATCTGTACACTACTTAACTGAACTATACACTATTTTCTATAGGAGACTACACAGTATACTCTAAATAACTTGCTGCTTTTTCTCTTTATTGGTCTTGATCTGTAATTTCCAACTGTGAAAGTTTTCTGCAGAGAGGGTGAAAAAAAAAGAAGAGGATGGGATTTTGAACCGCAGTCCAAAAACCGCCCAATTGCCCCCAACCTTGCTCCACACAGGGTCAGTGAGAAATCACAATTGTGCAAACATAAATACAGTTGCGGCAATGTAACTGGGAAAGGTCGTGGTGTGTACAAACACCCTTGGGTTCTAGGTCCCCACAAGACTCAGAGGGATTGAATCCCCATCTTCTGTGTTCCAGCAGAGTGGTCAAACAATCAAGTTATGGGGCAGGCATAGCTGAGAGCACTCTCTTATTGCATGACTAAGAGCATTCTCCATCCTTCTCTTATTGAAGTTGGCCCACTGGGATTCAAAGCTCAAGAAGGAAAAGCAAGCAGAGACAAACTAACTCTGTGGCCTGAGAAGGTAGGCAATGCCCTAGAAGTCCCAGGTTCTGGTCCCTTTTCCCAAATGTTGATGATGCATTTATACAATGACATCTAATAATAAATGTATCATGTATACTAGTGTATATCTGCAAATATGTCATTGCAAATCCTATCACAATTCTCAATTGCCTTTTAGTAATAAGTAACAAGGACAGAAACAGACTCAATGAATTTGCAGAAAAGCAAGCAAGAGGGAACTTTAGCCTATAGGGTAATTTGAAAATGACTTGAAGAAATAGAAAGTCACCTAATTTTATGTTATTCCATGTCCCCGCCAGTTTGAACTGTATAAGTTTTGTTGGCAAAGGTTTATAATTGACATTGGATTGCTAATGTTTTCTGCTAAGGAACTATCTTAATTTTCTTAATTCAACATGTTCATTTTAATATTGCCAAAACAACTTTGGCCCACAGATTAATTTTTTGCATCTGTGTTGGTATGGAAAAATGATCTTCAAATTGTGGTTGTGAACTGTTTAACTGGAAAGATTTAAAGCAATAACACAACTTGGAATATCAATGTCTGTGATTCCAGATTTGTTTTGTCTGCTGACACTAAGCTATCTGAAAGCAATCTGAAAAATCCCAGAGGTCATCTATGCCCTTGGTTATGCTGTGAATAAAAGATGCAGGTTAATCATACTGATGTGCTTAAATCAATTTAGACTACTGCATTCTTGCATACAAGAACAATTGAGCTTGTGGTAGTTCTCGCTAAATGAAATCAGTGCAGGTTTTTTCAGGCAACTGCATCTAGAAACAGTCATTCTCAGCAGCATTGTAAATGTGCTTTTTGCTTTAATCCCTTTTGTTCATGAAATTGAAACTAGGGTAGGCAAAGCACTTGTAAACATATAACAGAGAACATTCCTGCTCAGATGGAGAGATGGACTACATGTTTAAATTAGCCTCTTCCATCACTAGCTTTTATGAATCGATTTCCGCCTAATCAGCTCATCTGTTTCAGCAATGCAAAGCTGCTGCAGCCTATATTCAAGTGTACCAGGGTTTTTTACACAGGGACATTATTACAAAATAAACTATTGTCAAACCCTAATCAACCTGTAAGGTGTCTCCATTACAGTGTTATGGCATTTAAAATTTAGGAACCTTGCTACCCTGGCACCCAATTTTCTATCCAAGGAATGGAGAGCTTTAGGTACCTCATGATAGCAATTGCTGGTTACATTTTTATGTCTGAACTCTTCCTGAGGCATAGGCATCTGACTCAGGGCTGTGAGGGCGTCTCTTGTCACATGAGGATCCAACATCAGTGGCTGTTGGGCCCATATGTTGCTCTGTTTTTAGCCCACAGCTAAGAGCACTTGGATAAGAAATGGAATATTTAAGTTTTAGGCCATCCTCAGCTTGACAAAAATAAAGCCTGTTATTTCACACTTCTCAGGAGAATGTCACTAGGCTGGGAGAGGTCACCCTCTCCTGCTCTTGTTGAAGCTGGTCCACTGGAAAGACTAAGATTCACAGAGTGAGAGGGAATATGACTCAGTGAGATAGGCCCTCCTGGGGGAGGGGGAGTCTTAGTTCTGGTTTCTGCTGCCAGTGTTCATTCTTTCCTTTCCTCTCCTCTTCTTTCAACCAATGTGTCTGTAATTTAAAATGCCTAAATTGCTTGGGAGGCAAAAACCAACCACCTCCCAGGGAAGTATTATAACCAGGGATCCAAGTTTTCTGTTTCCCATGGAAAAACAGAGAAAACCACAGATTTCCCATTTTTATCAGATAAAATGTGGATTTTCCCTTTTAGAAGAGAAACCCGTGGATTTCCCCATTTTGCAAAGAGCTCTGCAGGCTAGCAAAGTTCCAGTCTACAAGAGCTGTTTGCAAAAGAGGCAGGAAAGCCCCAACCCTACCCAGAGGGGAAGGGAGAGGGGGAAGGGCAGGGCCTGACACACACTTACCAGAGGCTGCTTCAGGCTCACTCCTCTTGCTGGAGGTAAGTGGATCTTGGGGGTTGTGGGCAGGGCTGGAGGGGGTGGAGCTGGCTTGGGGCTGAGAGAGTGGGGAGATTTGCAGGGGGTTTGCAGCCTGTCCACTCCCAGCCAAAGTGCTCAGCGGGCTGCAAACCACACCACCACCACCCAGCTGCAAACTGGAATGCCCAGCCAACTGCAAACCTCCACACTTCCTCAGCCCCCATCCAGCTTGGGCACTCCCTGGCTGGGCACTCCAGCCAGGAGAGGGTTTGCAGCCTGCCCACTTCTGTCTAGAGTGCTCAGCCAGCTGCAAAACCCCACTCCCAGCCAAAGTGCCCAGGCTGGCTGGGGGCTAAGGGAGCGGGAAGATTTGCAGCCAGCTGGGCACTCCAGCTGGGAGGAGTGAGTGGGTGGGTTTGCAGCCTCCTCTGCTCCCTCAGCCCTCAGCTCTCTGGCTGGGAGGGGGGTTTTGCAGTCAGCCAGGCACTCCAGCCAGGAGCAGGGAGACTACAAACCCCCCTCCCCTGACAAGAGTGCCCAGCCAGCTGCAAACCCGAGGTCACAAATGCTGCACTCCGAGCCCTGCTGCCCTCTGGAGCGCAGCATGCGCAACTGGTGTGGCAGGGCACTGCGGGGCCATGCCCAAAAGCTACTTGGTGCTGCAAGCTCCATGCTGCCCTGGCCACACTTATTTTGTGTGTGCAGGGGCAGCACACACCCACTCTGCCCCCATCCCCCACACAGATCTGGGGAGCACAGGTCTTCCCTGCCCGCTGGGAGTTCATGCTGCCACTGGGAGCTGGCCCTGTCTGAGCCTGAAGCAGGCAGGCAGCAGGGGGAGAGCCGACCCATGCTCCTGCTGTAGCAGCCACTGCCTTCTGTTGGGGTCAGAGGGCTGTGGACCTGGGTCCCTGGCCCTATAGCCCTGGCAGCTGGGGGCCTCTTCCAGCAGGACTGGGGGGAAGGGGCTATGAGTGGGGGGCAAGGGGCACAAGCAGGGCTGGGAGGTTGTGGAGGGGTGAGGGACATCAGCAGGGCTATGGGAGCATTTAATTTTAACCATGGATTTTGGGATTTGGGGAATTTGCAATTTTTTATCAGAGAATTTATTGTTTTTTTATCACAGAAAACCAGGATCCCTGGTTATAACCATTTAGCCACAGTGTTAACACTCTTTTCTAATGGCTTCCTAGGCTTTCTCACTATCACAACCATTTTATACTCAACAGCATGCACTACCACAGTCATTTTGTATTGAGCTGTCTCCACTATTTTGTATTAACTGCAGGCATACTGTCAACATCAGTCACTGAATGTGGTCTGTCACCACCTAAAAAACTGGGGGCTTAGGGTTTAATCAGATTTTAGCTCTGCCCCTGCAGGTAAAGATACTCTCCCTTCCCCTGTATGCTCAGAAGCACCTCCCCTGTCCTCCCATTACCCTCCCCTCCACACAACCTCTCTGCTTACACCTCTGCAGGCAGATGTTGGGGAACAGCGGCCCCAAGGTCACGGTGGGCCGAGGGTTTCGGTATGGAATAGGCGGGATTAGCGGCGAGGAGTCTGAACGGTACGGAGACACGGTGTGGGTTCAAACAGATTGGATTTTATTTACTTACGCTACAGATGATGTGGTAGCGTAGGCAGGTGAGCTTTCTTCAGTTGCAGTACAAACAATGAGAGGGGTCTGTTGGTCCACGGGGTTCTTGAGCCGAGCCCTTGCTTTCTAGCCCAGGAGGCTAGGTGTGGCTGCCCGACTCAATAGTCCCAGGACTGGTCAACAGCTCATAAACGGGACAGACAAACAACGGAACTGTAATGAAACAAAAGTCCAACGTGAACGGAAGCAGGTTGAGAACGATGCCGTAGTCAATGCCGAAACGCGGTAACGAGGCCGGGGTCAGTGGTTGATGCAGGTCGGGTCAGTCAAAACGTGTTTGGTGTCAAAGCCAGAAGGAGGTTCGGTAATGAAGGAATCAATACGGAGATGAAGAGGAACAAGCACGAAACCACAGCTGTGAGGAGACCAGTGGAGCTCTGTAATCGAACCAGAGCTCTAGGCCTAAAGGCTCTCCTGAGGAGCAGTTCCTGCAATAGCAGCCTCTGGTCTCCCCCCTGGGCGGGGGGTCACAAGTCTTTTAAGACAACCAGGTAGCCAATCAGGTTGCTTTGTTCTTAGAAATTTCCAGTCTAATTACCTCATGCAGTCAGTGGACTGAGTATGCGTCTGATCAGATTACCTCATGCTCTGTGTGAAACTGAGCATGCGCATGACAGAAAAGTAGGTCAGGTCTGATTGACAAGCCTTCAGGTCACCCAGGGGGCATGTGCTGGGCATGCTGTGGAATTTTCCATACGCTGGGCTTGTCTGCACATGTCAGATCCAACTCTCTGTATTATCAGCAGTCAATCAAAATTTTGCTCTGACAGCAGAGAGACTCATCTGCCATCATTTCCATCACATCACAGCTGCTCCTGCCCTGCTTCAGCTGGGACTGTGGAGAACAGCTACATGGAAAGTTGGGCATGGCCAGGGACAGTAGCGGGCATGTTACTTCTTCCTTGCACCTATTCCCAGGCAATCAGGAAACACCTGGAAGGATTGGGAAGAGAGAAGTGATGCCCACCCTTGGATGCCCCTGTCCATGACTAAGCACAGCCCCCCATGCAGCCTGACTATAATGGGGCAGGAGTGGCTCTGGAGGCCCCACCTCACAGAGCAGCCAATGATAACAGGGACAGCCATGGCTGCAGCAGCAGCAGCCAACTCAGCAGGAGTTCAGTGCGTCTGTTGCTGTGGTGTGCTTCTGCTGGTGCAGTGGAGACTCTGCACACACCAGCTACACCCACCTCCCACAGCACAGGCTTCATGAGGGCCACCATTTTGGTGCCCCTTCTAAATCTGTGTTTAAAGTAGGTGGCTTGCTTAATGTCATTCCATTTCCCCCAGACATATTTTTGCTTAACATGTGAGCAGTCAGTTAGGATCTGATCCAGCATATATATTCAAAACAAAATAGGTATTCTGTACTACCAGCCATGGGGCCAATGTTACTTTGAATTAAGGTGCTTTTTGATAGTTAAGGAGTGGATTAAAATGAATTATAAAATTCACTTTTAAGGCTGAATAAATGAGTCCACACAAGTGATCATGTGAAATAGCTACTGCATGACAGAAGTAACTATATCAGGCTTTTTTTCCTCATGTAGATAAACTGAACTTCACTGGCTGAAAATGAGACTGTTCTACTTAAGCATGTGGTTATTGAAATGCTTTTTGTAGTACAGATGTTCTTGAGCATAGTGGTCCTCCCTTTGGCTTGTGGACTGCATTTTCCATAGGTTCATAGTTCAGTGTTCCATATTTTTCCAAGGATAGGCCACAGGAATGACTCCCTCCTGTATGGCAGCCCTTCTGTATGACTTGAGGCTGCTCATATAATCATATTGTGACTTAATATTCTCATGTTTAAAATGAGAATAATGGTATTCTTTATAAAAGTGTTTTGAGATCTACAGCAGAGATCTACAGGATTTTTAAAGGAGGGGTGTACGAGCAGCAACTGCTTCTGCAGGGTTGCTTGCACCCCTGCTCAGGATGGGCAGAGCGTGCTATTCTTTATAAAGTGTTTTGAGATCTATAGCTGAAAAATTACTGCACGAGTGCTATGAATGGTCATTGGCCTACACATGGGAAGAAACTAAGGGAACTAAAGAAAGAAATCTTTGTACCCATCTCTATATGCCTGTCTGAGGCAGGACTTACTCTGTCCCCTCTTGCTGTGGGTGTATTATACATGCAGATTTAGGGTTCTCTCATCTAAAAGAGGAATACCATTTTCCTGGGTTTTTTTAAACATAATTCTCCTATCTATATGAGACAAAATTAGTATATGGAAGTCATTTGGCTCTTTTCTCTCATACTGAGCTACTATGATTTAAAGACAGCCTAATGTTATTTTAAAAAATTTTGAAAACCAAAGTTTTTTCCTGGGAACCATCCTGAGGTAGTCTAGACAAAGACCTTACACTGTTGCTGTTTAGTGTATACAGCTCACAGAAGGAGCAACCTTCCAAGATTACATTCAGCATTTAAAAAGTGCCCTTGATTAAGTGCCTGGGAGGTATTTAGGTGGTAATTGCACTTAGATCAAAAGTGCTAATCATCCTGGCTGACAGTGTCAGGTGATTAATAGCACTAATATACTACCTTCAATTTCCTTTGAAAAAATGCCCTTTTTAGCTCTGAAACACAGAGGTACTTGGCATTCAACTGTTTCAGAAAAGTTGATGATCATAAAATTGGCCTCATGGTATTCAAGGTTCATTTGAGATAATCTATTGGCATCTTTTGAGTTACAAATGCAATGCTTTAATTGTGGCATTCTAAATAACATCCATTTAGGCAAATTTCTTGGCCGTTCTTTGCTAGGTAGGCTGTTTGCTGCTGGGTTCATTTACTGATCTTACTTTTTTTTTACTAAGGCATTTTTAAAAGGACTAATTTTTAAAAGAACCACTTTATACAACCACATTGATGTTCACAAAAAGATATATTTTTTATGCTGCAAAGATCTTAGGCATAATTCTGATTCCATGTTTGATAGGTAAGCAGCACTTCCGTAGCTAACATTAGCTGCTTAAGTAGCATTTGGAGCCACTTACTAAGATTTTATATCCTACCCCTTCCTCCATAGCTCATCTGTTCTGGCCACTTGTAGTCTCTTGAGTGCCTATTCCAGCTGGGAAAGTACATAACTTTGCATAGCTCTCTGATATCTAAATCTCAGAAAAACTGAGCAGGAACTATTTAAGGCCAAAGGAGAAAAATGAAAGTGATGCCTTTATTATTCAATACAGTAACCCAGTAGTTAGGGCATTTCACCAAGGAGTAGGAGACCCAGGTTCTAGTCCCTCCATCCTCAGATGGAGTTTAAACTGATATTTTACACTTCTTGGCAAATTGCCATAACCACTAAGACCTGGGTTATGAGCACCTTCTACTCTCCTATTGTGTCTCACTAGGCAGTCACGAAGAAGGAAATTAGGTCTGAAGTCAGTAAAGATAAGAACTCTGTAGATAGTCTGTGGCATTTACTGAACTGGTTATCATAATTTGTCTCTGAAACAGGCATAGAAATATTGTAGTGGGTACTCTGTAATTGGTGCATATTCTACAGACACTCCTATAGCAGCTGCTATGCAGATATTCTATGTTGTATTTAGTCAGATAGATACAGGGTGTATCAGTACAGAAACAGGTTTCAGAGAACAAATAGGAAAAGATCCACTCTGAGTAATGTATTCTTCCCTGCTTTCTCCCTGACATGAAATGATAAAAAAAAAAATTGAAAGTATTGACTATTAAAGTATTCTTGCTGCAAATGGATAAATGCAATGATTGCCAAAGAAATACACAATAACATAATTGTATAAAGTGAGACCTGTGGCCATCCAATCACTCTCTCAATTTTGCCAATTTAGAAATCTGGGAGTCATGGTTACAGCTTCTGCTCAGGTTGTACTGATGATGCTGTACATACTTTTTATTTTCCTTCCCTAAACTGATGTTTCCATGAGTTTAGGTCAAAGGGGTTCTCTGATAATTGACTGCACATGCCTTAGCTGGAGTGGAAAGACACTAAGGAAAAGATGGCCTTGCTGGGCAACAATGGCCAGGCATGTTTCCTGTGTAGTTGTGTGGAGCACTTTGCCAGAAGCTGCCTCTGAGGTCAGCAGGAAAAGGTCAGCTCCACAAATCTATCAGAGTATGCAGGAGGTAAAATAGAGTTTGTGGCAGTAGAAAAAAATGGAGTGGTTTTAAGGCCATTCACCTGAGAGCAATAGCAGTGGGGGTGGAGGGTCAAGGTTCACAATGGACCTGCCTCATGGCAGAAGCATGGGTAGAGGGGAAAGGGGTCCCAGGCCTCCTAGACTCAGGGTGCGAGCAAACCTTGGTATGACAAGCTCTGTTGATGGGGGTATAGGGGGACCCCGGGATATGTCATAGACCAATGCACATTGGTGTGTCTGCATGGAAATCCAGAAAGCTATGACCAGGTCCACATGCAACTCACCACAGCAGGGCACACCCAGACATTGTCAGTGTGCATTGCCTGAAAGCTGCTTCACCCCATACTACTAGGCTGGGATTGGCCGTGGTTTCATGAACTACTGACTGAGATGATTACAAGGAGGCACTACACCCCACTACTTTGGGGAGGTGCTACCTTCCCCAACCCTGGCAGAAGGCCTGGTGGTGGCAAACCCCAGGGAGACAGCAGGAGCCGGTGAACCTGCTGAGGCTTGAAAACAGACATTGAGGAGATTGTCAAATGCAGTCAGCCTAGGGTGCCTATACACGAGCATCAAAATTACACCTATGCACTGTAATTAGAGCACATCAGATCAGTAGGGCTGTGCAAAATGGCACCATTCTGTTTTGCCTTCAGTTTTGATTGTTTCAAGGAACAGTGTTCTGTTTTGAATTTCATTTTGATTCAAAACAGCTGTTCTGTTCCATTCCATTGAAACTGAAAGGCTGTTTCAATGCTGTTTCAACATTTCACTGGGGGTGGGAAGTCAGCCCAGCTGAGTTGACTCCCCATCCCTGGCACTTGATCAGGCAGGGGGAAACGGAGAGTCAACCCAGCTGACCTCACTCCCACCCCCCATGCTGCAATCAGTCATGGGGGTGGAGAGTCAGCACAGCTGGGCTCACTCCCGCCTCCCCATACTTTGATTGTGCATGGGTGCAAAGAGTGGGCTGCTGGGCAGCATGCAGGAGGTGGGAGTGAGCTCAGCTGGGCTGACTTTTCATCCCAGCACCTGATCACAGCACATGGGATGTGGGAGTGAGCCCAGCTGGGTTGACACTCCTCTCCCATGCCCGATCGCAGTGTGTGTGGGGGGGTGGGAGTGAGCCAAGATAGGCTGACTCTCGCCCCCCCCCCCCACTGCCAGATCACAGCACTGGGGAGGGGAACTGAGCCCAGGTTCCGTTCCCTTCCCCTCCACTGTTGTCAGCTTCCAGCAGCAGGAGATGGGGAGATCCAGGGCTGAACTCCTGACTAGTGCTGGGAGCAGAGCCCTGGTTCTCCCCTGTCTCTCACTGTTGGCTTTGAAACATTTCAACTAGCCTCATTTTGTTTTGAGGCTGTTTAGAAGCCCTTCATTTCAATTCAATCTCACTGTCTTGAACTCAAAATTAGTTGAAACAGTGTCGAATCAAAACAACCAAAAAAATTTCTCACAGACCTACAGATCAGGTTTTATTAATCACCTCAGTCCCTGGAAAAATCATGGAGCACCTCAAGGAATCAATTTCTAAGCACTTGGAGGAGAAGAAGGTGATTAGGAAAAGTCAGCATGGATTCACCAACAGCAAGTCATGCCTGACCAACCTGATTGCCTTGTATGATGTGATGAGATGACTGGCTCTATGGACACAGCAAGACCAGTGGATGTGGTATACTTTGATTTTAGCAAGGATTTTGATATGGTCTCCCACAACATTCTTGCAAACAAGCTAAAGAAGTATGGGCTGGATGACTGGACTGTAAGTTGGATAGAAAATTAGCTGAAGCACCAGACTCAGAGGGTAGTAATCAATGGTTTGGTGTCTAGTTGGCAGCCAGTATAAAGTTGAGTGCCCAAGGGGTCAGTCCTGTGACTGGTTTTGTTCAATATCTTCATCAGCTACCTGGAAAATGGCATAGAATGCACTCTCAGCAAGTTTGCAATGACACTAAGTTGGGTGGAATAGTAGACTCACTGAAGAATAAGGATAGGATTCAAAGTGACCTAGCCAAATTGGAGGATTGGGTCAAAAGATAGCTTATGAGGTTCAACAAGGACAAGTGCAAAGTCCTGCACTTAGGACAGAACAATCCCATGCACCAGTACAGGCTGGGGGCAGACTGGCTGGGCAGCAGCTCTGCAGAAAAGGACCTGGGGATTACAGTGGACAATAAGCTGAATATGAGCCAGCAGTGTGCCCTTGTTGCCAAGAAAGCTAATGGTATACTGGGCTGCATTGTTCGGAGTGTTGCCCACAAGTTAAGGGAAGTGATTATTCCCCTCTATTCAGCACTGGTGAGGCCACATCTGGGGTACTGTGTTCAGTTTTCAGCCCCCCACTACAGAAAGCATATGGACAAATTTGAGAGGGTCCAGCAGAGGTCAGCAAAAAATAGAGCAAGTGGAGAGGTCTGATCCTTCAGCCTACAATAACCACAGCCCCAGGGAGAAAAAGGAGGAAGGGTCTAGGTTGCAGGGAAGCTGCAGGAAGCCCCTGCACCACCAGGCAGCCAAAGATAAATATTTTGGGGCCTTGCATAGTAGTTTTGCCGTGGCATGTTCACCCAGGATGGGGAACCCCATTGTTTGAGAGACAATGTTCACATCTTTTTTTTTTGTGTTTAAATACAGGAAGACCAGGTTGTGTCTGTAGGGATAGAGGAGGCTACCAAAAAGGGTGTCAAGGGAACCCTAGGTCCTAGACCCTTTCAGAGTATCTAGCACTACTGTTAACAGAAGGCCTATGGTGTCAGATGTCAAAGATTGGGAACACAAGCCCAGAGCTTGTCAGGGTGATGCTGAGGCTAGTAAAGCAAGAAAAATGCTGGCCTGCATCCATAGATGCTTCTCAAGTAAATCTCAGGATGTCATTCTCCCATTGTACTCTGCCTTGGTGAGGCTGCAGCTGGAGTACTGCATCCATTTTTGGGCTCCACAATTCAAAAAGGATGTGGAGAAGCTTGAGAGAGTGCAGAGGAGAGCCACATGCATGATCAGAGGTCAGGAAAACAGGCCTTATGACAAGAGGCTGAGAGCCATGGGACTCTTCAACCTGGAAAAGCACAGGCTCAGGGGTGATCTGGTGGCCACCTATAAGTTTATCAGGGGTTCTCACCAGGATCTGGGGGAATAACTATTCACCAGAGCTCCTCAAAGGATGACAAGATCAAGCTGTCACAAACTCCACTGTGACCAATTCAGTGTGGACATAAGGAAGAACTTCTTTACTGTCCGAGCCCCAAAGGTTTGGAATAGACTGCTGCCAGAGGTGGTTCAAGCACCCAATTTGAACACCTTCAAGACACATTTGGATGTTTATCTTGCTGGTATCCTATGATCCCTGCTGACTTCCTGCTCCTGGGGCAGGGGGCTGGACTCGATTATCCTTCTGGCCCAAATGTCTATGAGATCTAGGGTGGGGATGGAGCTGGGGCCCGGAAACAGTGGACCTCAGGTGGACAGGCCCAGCCAGAGTAAAGAATGCCAGGGACAGGGGGCCTCAGTCCAGACAAGGACCTCACACCCAAACCCCTTTGCCATCTAGGGGCAGCCTCCCTGTCCAATCATAACAACAAGGTGTGGCAGGAAAGACAACAGGGTAGAACCCTGAAAGGCCAGGGGGAGAAAGCAAAACAAAATCCAGGTAGATGCCAGGGGGGTGACTTTGCCTCCCCAGTACTGGACACACTGCACTCATAAAGTATAAATTATTTAATTTCTAATAGACTCCTCCTTCCCATCTGAATACAGTACTGCATTCAATCAAAGTAAAGAATATGTAACACACCTGCAATAAGTATAGAGGCTCCCCAGATTTACCATGCCATCACTGTTTCTGTTCTGAATCAAAATATTCTGTTGCAGGAATTTTTGATATTACTTCTAATGTGCTTCTATAGTTACCCAGGAATCAAAAGCAGGTATTACTACCTCAGCTTAATATGGAAAAATCAATTCATAGTTTCTAGGGTCGGAAGGGACCTGAGTAGATCATCTAGTTTGACCCTCTGCCATGGCAGGAAAGAGTACTGGGGTCAAACGACCCCAGCAAGGTGTACATCTAGCCTCCTCTTAAAGACCCTCAGGGTAGGAACCAGCACCACTTCTCTTGGAAGTTGGTTCCAGATCCTAGCCGCCCTGACCGTGAAGTAGCGCCTCCTGATATCTAGCTTAAATCTACCCTCTGCCAGCTTGTGACCATTATGCATTCCTGGCAGTGCATGGGGGAACAGTGACTCCCCCAATGCCTGCTGGTCCCCTCTGACTAGTTTGTAACAGGCCACTAGATCCCCCCTCAGCCTTCTCTTGTGGAGGGTGAACAGGTTCATGTTCCGTAGCCTGTCCTCATAGGGCCTGCCCTGCTGTCCCCTGATCATGCGAGTGGCCTTCCTCGGGACTCTCTCCATGTTGTCCACATCCCTCTTGAAGTGCGGTGCCCAGAACTGGATGCAGTACTCCAGCTGTGGCCTGACCAGTGCCGCATAGAGGGGGAGGATCACCTCCTTGGACCTGCTTGAGATGCATCTGTGGATGCATGACAAGGTACGGTTGGCCTTCCTGACTGCAAGTCACAAAAGAGAAGATTAAATAGAATAAATACAGCAGCAAATTGTCAACTATTTTTATTAATCAAAGTGAGCTATGGGTTGTTCATAATAACTATATGATTAAGTAATTGGATCTTCAGAATTTGATATTCAAAGTTTGTGACTGTTCACCTAAAATATATGGTATCATTCCTTTTCTTTGATCACTTGATATGGTCTTTAATATATCTCTGCTTCTGACTGAAATGTGAAAAAAGCCAAGTTTGTAAATTTTAGGGATATATGAATGGAAGAGACCGCCAGTCCATAGGATGGATCAGGCCCCACCTGCCAGGATCAGGCCCTGTGCCAGCCTGTATGCCTAGTCTAGTTCTCAGTGTCATGGCCCATGAGGTTTACCACAGACCAGGATGGCACTGTACTAACGTAGAACCTGCCTGTCCTAGATCATCAAATCCAGTCTTCATTTATTTCAGGGAACCAGAGAAACAGATCAACTTACCTTAAAATTAGGAAACAGGGGGTAATCCCTATTATTTTCCTTGCAAGGCAGTTGCATCATCTCCCCACTGTACTGATTACAAACTTTCTACTGATGTCCAGCCTGAACTTATTCATGGCAAATTTCTATCCATTTGGTCTTGTATCAGCATTGTCCTTTAAACAACTCTTGACCTTCCTGTTTTTCCCCTCCACTGTATGTACACATAGGACTTGCCCTTCTCACCCTTCAGGTTTCTGGGCCAAGCCCAGCTCTCTTAGGGGGCTGACAAATGTGCAGCTCCTTGCTGTAAATCAGAAAGCACTGTGAGTTACAGTGACCCCTCCCCACTCACCCAACAGGCATTCACTTTTGAGTCAGGGTGTAGGGGATCCAGTTCCACCTTTGAGCTGATCCAGGAGGAGCTGCCTGCCTGTTCACAAGATGCTCACAAGTAATGGCTAATTAAATAATGCAAGTAGCACAGCCATGTGAAAATCTTATTGATTGTTATGTCAAAGATACCACTTATAGACTTTCTGGTATTTGAAGTGCCCCGTACTCTGTGGCAAGGTTCTTCCAGTAGATGTTATATCTTTTATTAAACCAACTGAGCATTCACAGATTCACAGAAGTTTAGAGCTGGAAGGGATCTCATGAGATCATCAGGCCCAGCCCCCCTGTTCTGGGAAGAAAAGATTGCTGGGGTCAAATAACCTCAGCAAGGTGCGTGTCCAGTCTCCTCTTGAAGACCTCCAGGGTAGGTGCCTTCTTCTAGGAGTTTATGACCATTGCTCCTGGTTTTCCCTGAGAAACTTTGGTGAATAATTTTTCACTTAGCCCTTGATACTCTCCCCTGATATATGCGTAAGATTCAGTCAAATCCCCCCAAAGTCTCTTTTCTAGGCTGAACAGTCCCATATCTGTCAGTCTTTCCTCATATGGCTTTCTCTTCAGGCCTTTAATCATATGAGTAGCTCTTCTCTGGACTCTCTCAAGCTTCTCCACATCCTTCTTGAAGTGTGGGACCCAGAATCGGAAGTAGTACTCCAGCTGTGGCCTCACCAGTGCCAAGTAGAGCAGGAGAATAACTTCCTCAGTTTCACTTGAGATGCATCAGTTGATTCATGCCAGTGTATTGTTTGTTTTGCTTACTGTAGCATCATACTGCTGGCTTACATTCATTTTATGGTCAATTATGACCCCCAGGTCCCTTTCAGACATGGTGCTAGCTAGCAAAGCACCACCAAGCCTGTAAGTTTTTGCAGATTGTTCCTCCCTAGATGGAGCATTTTACATTTATCAGAATTGAACAGCAACTGGTTCTGGTCTGCCCATCTAACAAATCTGTCTAGGCCCTCCTGGTTCTTCAGCCTATCCTGATGCATGGCCACACACCCTCAAAGCTTAGTGTCATCGGCAAACTTTGCCAAAGAGCTTTTCACCCTCACATCCAGATCATTGCTGTAGATGTTGAAAAGCAGTGGTCCAAGTACTGAACCCTGGGGGACTCCACTGGCTACCTTCTGCCAGGTCAACACAGATCCATCTATTAGTACTCTGTGGTCCCAGCCCCACAGCCAGTTTCCCACCTATCTGACCATTGAATTGTTGAGCCCATAGTCCCCTAGTTTTACCTTGACAGCCTCATGGTGTTGCCCTGTAGGGCCAGGCCAACTCTCAGGATCTCAAAATGTGTCACACCCTCCCATCTAACAGTGCTAATTGCACATATACACACACAAAAATCACTAGGTGCATACACACACACTACCAACTCAGGCACATACACATCCAAAATTACCAATCTAAGCACATGCACACCTATCACCAATTCAAGCACCTACACACCACACACACTAAAAGTTAGACAAAACTCAGTTGTCAACACCCATACACCCAGTACACATACATGGATTACTAATTCGTAGCCCATGCACATGATGATATATATAGATATATATAGTTAGGGTGACAATATTTGGATCTTGGGGGTCATTGGATTTGCAGCTGAATAAAAGCTTTAATTTGTGGCCCAGAAAAAGCTGCTGACCACAAGGCAGAATAATATATTAAAAGTATACAGTAGAAAAGTAGTTTTTTTAACCATATAGTAGTGTTGTGAGATATATAATCATTATTGAAAAGAATCAGGATGTAAACCACTGGCTATTGTTAGAAGGTAAGGTAGATTTTGCTTATGAGTACTTATGCTAAGTAACCATCTTAACTGTGTCAACCATTTTTTGAAAAAAAACAGCAAGTAAGTCTGTGTATTGTGAACCAGCTACAGTGAGGAATGAGATAAGATACAGGGGCCTAAGGAATGTGGAGATGGTACAACATGAGATGGAAAAACAGACTGGAATGTGAAAAACAACATGTAATTGGTAACAGAATCCAAGATAAACATATGCAAAAGGTGAATGGTGATAGGTAAAGAAGCCTCCAATGTCTGCCCATTGACTGAAGAAGTGGGGTGAAGGTCTTAGACATGTGCTCATAGCAAAAAGGCATGTAAATGAATGAAATGCATAGGTAATTCCATGTTAATGAAGCAAACAGTAAATAGAGGTGGAGCTTGAGATGGGAGGAGAAATGAGTGGAACATAGGAAGAGTGAGGGTGGAATAAATGGTAAAGAACATAAACCACAGTGTATGTATGTGGAAAAAACTATTGCTCAGTGCGGCTCTCTGGTTTGTTTTTTTTTGGTGAGCTAGTCCAAAGCTGCCTCTATTCAGAATAAAGCTGTTGTGAGCAATGTGTGCTGGTGTTTGCTCCCTGCTTGCTCTGGCTAATGAGTAACAGGACCCATGAGTGATTAGATTGTCATATCCCTAGCCATTGGGCACTGCATGGAGTCGAGCTCTAATATATAATTTGTCAGTTCACACACACACCTACACATACAGGTGAATTCCTGACTTGGGACTTGGGTGGTGTGGTGTCTATGTGTGTGCTTGGGGTAGTTGAGGTACCTAGGGTGCTTGGTGACTATGGGAGTGAGAATCCAGGGTCAAAGATTTCCAGAAGGAAGGGAAGGAGGGAGATGGATGGGGGTTAAGATGAGAGAGGGAAAAATAAGAGCATGAAAGTGCCAGGGCTGGGATTAAAACCAGCAGACTGGAGGGGCACTGGCATTATTTAAGGTCAAGTTGCCCCGGCATTACTCCAGATCACTGGGGTTGGGGTTGCTTAGGGTTAATGTGCCCCAGGATTACTCGGGGTCACCTGGTGCCAGGGTGGAAGCAAAGGAAAAAGCCCAGTGGCAAGGAGGAAACAGCCAGGAAAATGAGAGGCAGAAAGCTGGGAGATAGCTGGGAAATTGAGGAGGAGGGTCGGGAGGTCAATAGGACAAAAACCCAAATTGGGGTTTCAAAATAACAGGTTTATTAAACAGACAACACACTACACAGCCCCATGAAGTTATTGGTTCCTATGCGGGCGCGCACACACACACACACACACACACTCACATACACACCCACACAGGAAAGAAAAAGGCTTGGTGAAGGGATTGAAGTCAAGGTGTGTAGGGACAGAGTCCAGGTCCTTTTCTTGGGGAAGGAAGGTGGATGATAGCTACCTATCCTGGGCTGTGAATTGGTCCTCGATGGCCAGTTGCGGTCTTCTCCAGCTAAGTGTTATCCAGCATGGGTCACCAGCATGGCCTCTGGGAGGATAGGTGGAATGGTGTTGTGCTGGTCCAGATGGAGAGGGCATCCCACTGGGTCTGTCTTCATGACCCCTTTTTATAGGGGCAGACCTTCTATGACCCTAACCCTCCTACTAGCTAGCAAAAACCCAGATCTAGTGGGGCTCATGGAAACCTGGTGCAATTCCCTGGTGCAATGACTGGGCAGCGGACATCGAGGGCTACAGGCTGTACAGATGGGACAGGGAAAAAGGTTGGGTGTAGCACTCTACGACAAAGAGCAATACACATCCTCAATGATCAGGATGGGGTCAGATAATGGGCAAACTGATGCACTCTGGGTAAGAATGCAAGGGGGTCACAGGGAAAGGGACTTGATAGAGGGCGTCTACTACAGACCGTCTCACCAGGGGAATGAGCTGGACCTGGAATTCTCAGGTCAGTTAATGACTGCTGTAAAGTCAAGGGATGTGGTTGTCATGGGTGACCTAAACTACCCAGACATCTGCTGGGTTCCTAGGTTCTTAGCTGGGATACAGGACCTCCACCTAACCCAGGAGGTGCGTAGTCCCACTAGAGGAAATACCTTGCTGGACTTGGTCTTTGCCACAGGTGATGACCTGGTGAAAGGTCTGTGGGTACTTGACCACCTGGGCAACAGTTATCATTGCCTGCTGGAATTTACTATCCAGTGCAGGGTGGTGAATGCAAGCAGTAAGGCAAAAGTTCTCAACTTCAGGAGGTTCAACTCGAATGAGCTAAGATTATTAGGAAAGGCATTGGGGTCTCAGAGCTTCAATGAGATGGGAGTCCAAGACAGGTGGTTGTTCCTCAAGAAGATGATCCCCCAAACTCAAAGGGAGTCAGTCCCAATGTGCATGAAGGGGGTCAGGAGTGCTAAATGCCCCATGGCTCAGCAAAGGCATCCAGGAATGCCTGAGGGCAAAAAAGGAGGCATACAAACAGTGGAAGCAAGGCGCTGTCACCAAGGAGGATTACCCCTCCATTGCTCAGAACTGCAGGGAGGCTGTTAGGAAGGCCAAGGCAGAGATGGAGCTAGGGCTTGTGACCAGAATTACGGATAACAAAAAATTATTTTTCAAATACATAAGAAGTAAGAAGAAGGCACCAGGTAACTCAGGGCCCCTACAGAACAGGCTTGGCAATCTGGTGATTGCAGCAAACAAAAAAGCTGACCTCGTTAACAAATTCTTTGCCTCCATATTCCTGAACAGGGACCGAGACATTTCCCCCACTAGGATTACAGACAGACCCAGGGGAGGCACAGCCATGCCTAAGGTCAGAGACGACCTATTTAGGGAACTTTTGGAGGGGCTGGATGTGTTTAAATCAGTAGGTCCAGATGCTCTCCACCCGAGGGTGCTGAAGGAATGGGTGGCACTCATAGAGGGGCCCCTGGCATGGCTTTATGAGCACTCATGGGGCTCTGGCCAGGTACCAGAGGATTGGAAAAGGGCCAATGTGGTCCCCCTTTACAAGAAGGGAAGAAAGGAGGACCCAGGTAACTATAGGCCAGTTAGTCTCACCTCAGTCCTTGGGAAGACCTTTGAGAAAATTATTAAGGAGCACATCTGCAAGGGCCTACCAGGGGAGGTAATGCTCAGGGACAACCAACATGGGTTCACTGAGAGCAGATCCTGCCTGACTAACCTGATTTCCTTTTATGATCAGGTCACAAAGTCCCTGGACAGGGGCATTGAGGTGGATGTCATCTTCCTGGACTTTAAGAAGACCTTTGACACTGTTTCCCACCACATTCTCTTAAAAAAACTAGGTGCCTGTGGCATTGATGCCTATACAGTCAGATGGGTGGCAAATTGGCTAGATGGTCTCACCCAGAGAGTGGTGGTGGATGGGTCATTTTCAACCTAGAGGGATATGGGCAGTGGAGTCCCCCAGGGCTCAGTCCTGGGGCCTGTACTCTTCAACGTATTTTTGTAGTTTCATAGTTTCATAGTAACTAGGGTCAGGAGAGACCTGAACAGATCATTTAGCCTGACCCCCTGCCACAGGCAGGAATGAATGCTGGGTTCACAAGACCCCAGACAGGTGATCATCCAACCTCCTCTTGAATTTGCCCAAGGTAGGAGTGAGGACCACTTCCCTTGGTAGGCAGCCACCAGGTCCCCCCTCAGCCTCCTCTTGCTGAGGCTGAACAGGTTCAGGTCCCTCAGTCTCTCCTCATAGGGCCTGTGTTGCTGTCCTCTCACCAAGTGTGTGGCCCTCCTCTGAACCTTCTCCAGGCTGGCCACATTCTTTTAAAAGTGCGGTGCCCAGTACTGGATGCAGTACTCCAACTGCGGCCTGACCAAAGTCGCATAGAGGGGGAGTATCACCTCTCTGGATCAGCTTGAGATGCATCTTTGGATGCATGACAAGGTATGGATCATCTTTATGAGCAATCTGTATGTGGGTGCGGAATGCACGCTGTCCAAATTTGCTGATGACACAAAATGTGGAGCAAGGTGGGCACACTAGAGGGGAGGGACAGAATCCAGCTAGATCTAGATAGGTTACAGAGGTGGGCAGATGAGAATAGGATGGAATTCAATGCAGACAAGTGCAAGATGCTGCATCTTGGGAGAAGGAACCAGCAACACACCTATAGGCTGGGGAACACCCTTCTTGTCAACACAGCGGCAGAAAGGGATCTTGGAGTTACTGTTGACTCCAGGATGAACATGAGCCGCCAACGTGAGGAAGCAGTCAGTAAGGCTAACCACACCTTGTGGTGCATCTACAGATGCATCACAAGCAGGTCCAGGGAGGTGATCCTTCCCCTCTGTGCGGCATTGGTCAGACCACAGTTGGAGTATTGTGTCCAGTTCTGGGCACCGCACTTCAAGAGGGATGTGGCTAGCATTGAGAAGGTCCAGAGGAGGGCCACTCACATGCTCAAGGGGCAGTGGGGCAGACCTTACAAAGAGAGGCTAAAGGGCCTGAATCTATTCAGCCTCCACAAGAGAAGTCTGAGAGGGGATCTGGTGGCCATTTACAAGCTCACCAGGGGGGGACCAAAGGAAATTGGCTGAGGCTCTGTTCCCCTGGGCACCACTGGGGCTTACTAGGAATAATGGCCACAAATTGTTAGAGAGAAGGTTCAGCTGGACATCAGGAGACTTTACCTGCCAGGCTCTGGAATGGACTCCCAAGGGAGGTTGTGTTCTCTCCTACCTTGGGGGTCTTCAAGAGGAGGCTGGATAGATATTTGGCTGGGATGTTATGACCCCTGCACTCGTTCCTGCCTGGGGCAGAGGTTTGGACCTGATTATCTGTTTAGGTCCGTTCTGACCCTAAGCACTATGAAACTATGACCCTAGTGGCAGGGGCATGCCCAGGCAAGGGTCAGCCCTGGTGTACTGAGCATGTGCACTCCAGGCGAGGAAGTGCAGTTCCAAGTGTCTGTGTTGCAATAGTGGGTTGGCTGTAGGATCTTTGTCTTTTTCTGTTCTGTTCCTGGGTGAGTCAATGAAAGGCAATGGTCTGGTCATTGAGTTGATTATTTATTGAGGCCTGCTACCATTGTATCTCAAGCAACCTCATTCATCTCCATTCATTCAGGAACCAATATACATGAGACTGGTTAGACATGAATCATAGGTTACACCCGGGCAGAGGACACAAGATGGAGGCTTGACAGACAAAATGGACACTTGACATGGCTTATGCTAACTTACATATCTAGACCTAAATCATATAGTATCAATAGGAAAAACAACAAAAATCATTAAAGCAGTAATATAAAACAGTAAAAATCAATATAAACATAATAATAATAAAATATAAAACAGTGTATCAAAGCAGGAGAGAGAAAAAGAAAAACTTGCTACCAAAATAAAATCCTAAAGCTTGTCCTATGTCTTAGCTTACTCATAATTATCTGTAGGGAATACAGGGAGAGAAAAAGTCAGAAATAGTTGGGAAGTGAGGAAATGCATTTCAAAATGAAAAAAAAAGAAAAATTGGGGGGGTTTGCTACACTGGGACACCAAGTCAAAGGCCTTCTTAAAGTCCAAGTAAATGACATTGACCTCATCTCCCTTATCCAGGTGGTGAGTAACCTGGTTGTAGAAGAAGATGAGGTTAGTTAATCATGACTTACCCATGACAAAACCATGCTGGCTGTTGTACAGAATTTTGCCTTCTACTAGCTTATCACATATGGACTCCTTGAGAAATTTTTCAAGGATTTTTCCTGGGATTGAGGTCAGATAGATCAGCTTGTAGTTCCCGGGGTCCTCTCTTCTCCCCTTCTTGAAGATGGGTACAATACTGGCCCTCTCCCAGTCTTCTGGGACCTCTCCTGAGCACCATGAATTCTCAAAGAGGTTCACCAGTGGTCCTGAGATGACTTTGGCTAATTTGTTCAGCACGCTCAGATGGAGTTCATCTGGTGCTGCTGATGCATAGATATCCAGCTTCTCTATCTGTTCTTTCACCAGCTCTACATTGACTGTGGGTAGGTGATCATCCCTACTGTGACTATTCTGCATCACATTTGCATTCAGCAGACTGTCACTCTTAGACTGGTAGAATACAGATGCAAAATACTTATTCAGGAGTTCAGTTTTCTCCTTGGTGTTGGTGATCAGATGTTCAAACAAAAGGTAGAGCGGGAGGGAGGGGGGAAGCGAAAGTTGAGTAAGGGAGACTCTATAGTAGTAGTAATTCAAGGTAGAAAAGAGTCTATGAAAAAGGAAATGCTGAAAATGAGGAAGACAACGGGAAGAAAAGTAGGGGAGGTGAAGGGAGAAACCTGGGGGGAGAGGGAAGAGAAGTGTAAGAGGTCAGGTCTGGCAGGTACATGGTGAATCAAATGTCAGGCAGGTTGTAATGTGTCCAGTGTCAATCCCCTCTCCCTTCCCTGCTCTATCTTTTGTTTCCCTAATTTCTACCTATTTACATTCTTACTGACATCCTGTCACACTTTTAGCTTCTCTCATTCCTTGGAGTCTCAGAACATCAGAGACTTCCCATGCCTGAAGAAGAGTGATTGCACCCAAAACTTGCTAAGAACTTTTTTCCAACTACTCAGTTGATCTAATAAAAGATATCACATCTACTCAAAGAACCTTGCCAGCCTATATTCTTAGACCAACACTGCTACAACCAAAAGCCCTGTACTCTGTAGGTATAGAATATATGTCACTGTTAACACCTGATTAACACCTGGTTCCATTCATTTCAGTGTCCCAGAAGAAGCAATTTATCAATCAGGCAGTTGCTTGCACTTTGTCTGGTAGCTGCTTCATCCACTTTACCCTCTTTGCCTGCCTGTGTTGTAGACCAGCAGACTTGCTGATTATCACTTAAATTCTGCCAGCCATGTTTGAGTGCCTGTGTACTCAAAACTTTCCTAATGTAGCAGAGCCCTCTTCTGTCCCCAGTCTGATGAGCAGGATGATGCTTCTGCAGCCACCTAGCTGCTGATGGGCTTGAGGGATTTTTAGCTGACCATCCTGCATGTTGCCCAATTTCCTGGATGCCAAATAAGTCTTCTTTAAACTGAAATTTGTTCCTCTATCCTTTCCCTATCTATATTGGAAATATCTCTCCTGGTACATCTTACAATGGCAGGTTGAATTTAATTGTCTGTGACCATTTATAAAAGTAAAACTTATCTTGCACACATGTTCAGCAGGATGAGTGGGTGTAGATTTTGTTCAGTCATAAGACACTTAATGCCCATTGGACTAATTCTACTGTGCATTAGCACGGCTGCAACAACCATGCTAATGTGCTAATATGCAATAGATTAGTCCAAAGAGCATTTAAACGTCACAAAAAAAAATGTTTGTTTGCGCTTATGTTCAGTAGTTCCAATTATGGTACATTAAATTAGTACCTGTTATTACAGGTATTAAACAATGCACTGTAATTATGGTGCATAACATTTCTGACAGATTTGCAGAATATAGGGATTTTTTGTCTGAAAACAGGCAGAAGGCTGGATAGATTTGCACCTTATAGACCAATAAAAGTTGTATAGCATAAGTTTTCATGAGCCATATGTCACTGTAGACTGCTATCAGAGTGAAACTTTGCAGGGTTTCCAGAAAAGAAAGTAACACTGGGGAAATATAATCAAACAATTAAATTCTCTGGACTTGATCCCCTTAGGTCTGTACCATGGATTATTTTTATGATTTTTCTTTCCAACTATTAGTATGCAGAGAGCTCTCTGCAAGTCAGTCCCTAGCATCTGAAAAAGTGGGCTGTCGCCTACAAAACCTTGTACAGTTCTGAATGAGATAGTCTAAGGTACCATCCTATGCTGTATTCTGTCTGTCTTCACACTAACACAACTAATTACCTTTTTGTTTTATAATTTTTGTTTGGAATTTAACTTTGGGGCCTCTGTGTCCAAGTCATGGCCCTGGCCACTTCATAAATTATGGGTGAAAGGAGGACAGGAATTAAGTCCTTTAAACCTTGGGATATTTTTCTTTGCAGACACACAAAGTTACATATTATCCAAGCCTCCAAAACTACTCAGTGATCAAAGTCCTATTAGTCACGTTATACTGCATTATACTGTGGGTGTCTAAATATGTAATTAATGTTCATGAATAAATTCTGGAGCAATATCCTCCAGAGTTTTTTGCTCCTGGGCCTACCATTTGAATGTGCTCCCAGGAGCAAAATACTCCAAAGCATATTGCTCC
The DNA here is from genome assembly GCF_001723915.1 of Gavialis gangeticus. NCBI lineage: Eukaryota > Metazoa > Chordata > Crocodylia > Gavialidae > Gavialis > Gavialis gangeticus. The sequence continues at coordinate 44,967,871 of NW_017729026.1, read as the reverse complement.
AGAGTATTTGTACACAACACATGCACCCAGGATGGAACAGTCAACCCAGGGCAGCTCCAATAGGGCTCCATGTGCAGTGGGAGAAGCTGGCTAGGGCACAAGGGTGCTTCATTGCAGGGACTGGCTGGCAGGAAGCCCCCGCACTGAAGCACCCTTGTTCCCCAGCCAGTCCTGTCACCAAAACAACACTGTCACACGGTAGCACTTGTGTTCACCTGGGCTACCCTGAGGTGATGTTTATTAATATACTGTGATCTAATAGGGTTGCACATGTAGACATTGTTGTTTTACTGTGGAGCTAATAGTTAGCTCCACAGTAGACTTCTCATGTAGATGCACTACAAGACAACCATGAAGAGAACAGAAGCATCCCAGTTTCTTTAGTAAGCTACTTCATTCTTGATGAGGAAACTTGCTAATATGACTGCCCAATAGCTGTTTTCTGCCCGTAGTCCAGATGTATGTATTTCCTCCACATCCCTGAGTTTTTTTATAGGAGTTAAGGCTAATCATTAAAAAGAAAAGGCACTTTCACCTCTGTGAAAGAGGGCCTAACTGAAATGAGCAGTCTCTAGATTTCCACATCTAAGTTTTTCAGTGCAATATTGAGTAGTCTTCTTTTCTGCATTTGCAATATCCACACCTAGCGCCTGGGATTAATTTAATTTTCATGACCGTTTTGACTACAGATTCTAATAGCAGTGTGTTTCCCCCATCAGATTAATGCTGTTCTAAGTCCTTTTGGTATGAATAGGCACTATGGCTGTAATGCTAAGGAAAATCCATTTGTTTTTGTTTTAGAGATTGGTTGGATATTTTAAAAATAAGACTTTGCCGTGGTGTTTTGGCTTTTAAACATGGTAATAAAAGAATAAAGTGCTATTTTTTATGATAAATAGTAGTTCATCTTTGCTGCCACTGAAGAGTAACATCAATATTAAAAGCCCCAGAGGGAAATAGTAAAACAGCCACATTACTCTTGAAATCTCGGTTGGGACATAGGCAGTGCTTTGGGAATTGGAGTACTTGTCTCAAGCCAAGCAGCACAGGCTGCAAGAAGATTCAGTGAAGAAGGATGACAGCAGGTAGCAGCTGCAGTGTGAGTAAAAAAGATAACGGGTGTGAAAAAGAAAGGTCTGTCCTGAAAACAGCTCTCCCTTTTTGATTAAGAATAGCTAATAGAGAATGGCCCATTTCTATCACCCAGATATATGCGATTGCATAGACATCAGCAGAGATGTTTGGGCATTTGAGGGTAGAAAGCAGAAAAGATTTTTATGAGTGTGGTTTTATGTTTTATTTAGTTTAAAGAGCTTGGTTTTGCTGCCTCTCTGCTGCTGGGAGAGGCACCATAGCCACTTGCTCCCAGTCAGTTCTTGCCAAATCCCAGAAATACAGCATATCTCTTTAGAGCAGCTCCAAGAAGCTGCATACACCAAAAAATACCCAGATGATACAGGGTTTCTTGTTCAGGAAGGCTCTAAATCACCTATCTACTTCATTTCCAGGATCTGCCCTGCACTACACAGTGCATGATTCTTGGCAGCACTCTTGCATGTGATACAGAGGTAGCACAGAGGTCCAGATTCTCCTATCCTAGCACTATAAGGTGCTACATGCTGCAACATGTTCTAATTAGAATGCTCTCGCATCTCTGCAGTACCATATGTATAACCTCCAGGGGTTTAAAAATGGCCATAGAACACTTTAACTAAAGCCCATTTGATGAGCTTTAGTTTAAGTGTCCCAGTAACCATTTTTTAATGAATTAAAACACACTGAAGAAGTTTTAGTATTTCACCATTTATACAAAAGTATGCACGCAACACAGCTCTGAGCTCTGGTGCATTGAAGCAGACAAATATGTGCAGGAATGACTGGTGCCTCCCAAGAGTTGGGGAGCACCATGGCGGCAAGCAGGGATGGCGGCGTTGGTGTCGGCAACGGGGGGGATGGTAATCAGGGACCACCTGCAGACACCAGGTTGGCTGCGTTGGCACCAAGGGGGGGGGCGGGGGCGGGTGGCAAGCAGTGCCCACCCATAGAAGCCGGTGGTGGTTTCAGCAGCAGTCAGTCTCAGGGGGAGGGGACACGTGCCCCCCCATGTCCCTTCTATGCATTGCCTATTAATGTATGTGTATAAATGCCCCACAGCATTTTAATTAGAGTGGCTCTTTAGGATCTGCTCTATCTGAAATGCCATCCCCCACCACCACCTGAGCACAGTATAGTAACTCTTTGCGCTAACACGGAACAAGGACCTAAACATATATAGCCAGCAGAGAATTTCTAGACACATGTAATATTTTCTACTGCTCCCTACAACACCTTTATTTCCAGGCCCTGAAAGAGTAGACATTAGAGGTGGGAAAGGACATGGGTAGAACTTTATTCCACTCTATTTGCAGCCCTTTCCACCTAAGCTGCACCTGTGCCAAAACCAGGTTTGAGCTGGGCAAAATATTAAAGAGATGGAATTGACTGCCCCATACCCTGCACTAAGAATAAAGTGGTGTCTAGAAATCATCATTACAGTCCAAATATATCAAGCCCTGGGAAAACATGCAGTTTGAGACTGACCTTTGCCTGAAAAACTTAGCATGTAAATAGACAAGACAAACTAAGGATGGAAAAAGTAAATATCAGATTTTTGCTGCAACCAATAATCTAGCCAAAATACATAATTTTATAAAGAGACTATTTGAAATAGCATAAGCTTGCACACACATTGATTTTTCTTTAAAACATAAAGCAGCTGTTTTAATAGCTTTAATGAGAACACTGCTACACTGCACATAGTACACATTTTCAACACACATGGAAAACATGGTCTAAATGGATACATATCTTTTCCGTATTTGTTTTTCATTTACAGATTAAACAGTGTGCACATCAGCAGTGCAATGAATCTATACATTTCATTAAAACAGTTAATTGATTGATACACTTACATGGAAAACATCTGCATGTTTGATTTATCTGTTGATCTTTGGGTTTCACACTGCTGTCCATCACTGAAGCACCTGAAAACCTTCCAAATAAAATAAGAGCAATGACAAAGTCCTTAGTGGATTTCATTCAGTTTCAGGTCTTTTCCCCTTACAAAGTAAACAATGAACTTGGGAATTTGCAGGTTTTTATTTCTATCTTTTTTTCTTTTTTATGGTGCAGAAGTATATAAGATGGTCAATGGGTTAAATGCCATATTTCCTATGACAGCCATCTTAGCAAATTCTGTTATGGTATATGATATGTTGTTTAAATTATTTCCCCCTTTTCTATTTCATATTTTAAAGGTTCTGAGATGATCTGTTAATAGGTCTTCATTGCTGAACATAAGAACTCTAGAGAAGGCGTGGTTTTTGTTTTACTTTTTAAAATTTTCTTTTTGTCTATTTCATGTTAGTAAAAACATGCTTTGGTTTAAATATAGTAAAAAAAAAAATCAATCAATCAAAGGATTCTGCAGAATATGGCATTCCTTCAAGACATTTCATTTGCTAAGTCGTGTTGTCAATATATGTAACCAAATATCAGAGTCCTCAGTTTCTTTGGTTATACTAATGTCTTCTAAGTAGCAAAAGAAAAATTTTAAGTTGTTCATGAAATGAAAGAAGGTGTGCATCTTGGTTAAAAAAAATAAAATGTTGTTGTTTTCAGTTATATGTAGGGACCTACTAAAATCATGATTTTGAGATTTTGCAGAAATTGCAAAATCTGTTAGTGCCCATGAAAGTGGGAAATGTCCACAAAGAAAAGAAAATTTACTGAAAATAAATGCTGGCTCCCCAGAGGGAGTCAGCAGTCCTTACCACACTGTGGCCCAACTGTGTAGCCTGAGGGAGGCAGGGAAGGAAGGGGGGCTGCCCACATGAAGATGGCTGCTTCCTCTGCATCTCACTACTGATTGGCTGAGAGGGCTGACTGTCTTCTGCCCCCACCCCTCTCCACAAATCAACAGCAAAGGGAAGTCCACAAGAGGAGAAGCTCTCACAGCCATTCATTGGTGAGGGGAAGGGCCACTAGGGCCCCTCAGCCAATCACAGGCCTGTGGGGGCCCCACTAATTAGTCCATGAAAATGACAACCAGCTCTGCAGTCTTCCCATGAAACTGGCCTGCTGCCTCCTAAAGTTAGGTAGACCCCTAATTATGTGAAAAGTTCACTGTTGGTCATTTCAAACAAAAAAATCCTCATTATCAAAGTACAACATATGCTATATTCTTGGCTAAGAATGGAAAAGAAAGTGACATAGAAGTGTATACATTTAACAAAAGAGCCAGTCTAAGCTGCTGCAGTAAGTGCATTGTTGAAAAAAAATGTCAGTTATATATTTTTTAAATTACAGTTACTTTCAAACTATTCTAAAGGCACTTAAAAAGGGAACATCCATTCCTTGAAGAATGTTAAATCATACTAAGTACCCTCTAAGCATCTTAAAGTTGAATCACTTAGGGAAAGGTTATCCACTGCTGTCATTCTTGCCATTGGTTAAAACTCCCAGGCTATGAAAGGGCATTATCCTTGTCCTGGGAGAAAATGTTTTCTCCCAGAACAAAATGTAAGCATTCAGATGTCCTTCTCAGTTGTCACAGGACAAAAACCATAAGAAGGTTTTAAGAATAAGAGGTACTAAAAGGTTGTCTGACACTGTCATGAAGGACATGAAGAACAGTTGTCCCATAATATCATTATGGGACAAATGGGGCAGTTGGTCCTCCAGGTGTCCCACAGTGTATTGTTTCTTCCCTAGTCTTGGGCCCTCTTGAGTTCTGAGCAGCCACTATGGGCCTAATTGCAGAACTCTACTGCCCACCATAACAGGGGCTTCCCTCATCTACTATTTTCCCTGCACAGTAACTTGCAGGGACAGACATTCCTAAAGCCTGAGCCTGAATTGATTCAATCTTTGCAGGTTAATCTAACCTGCCTAGTTTGAACTGGTTTGCAACTGAACAGAAATTCTCTTTGAACTGCGGAAATGCTATTCCTCATTCACTGCTCAAGGGGCAGCAGTGTTGCCCATCCCCAGATCCC
>NW_017729026.1:44957333-44957835 GCF_001723915.1 Gavialis gangeticus | reverse complement strand
TTTGAACTGGTTTGCAACTGAACAGAAATTCTCTTTGAACTGCGGAAATGCTATTCCTCATTCACTGCTCAAGGGGCAGCAGTGTTGCCCATCCCCAGATCCCGGCTAGCACTCTGAGGCAAAGGGGGGGGTGCAGTGCATGCATCTGTTCATGATACTAAGCTTTTCAATCCCAATCTCATTGCTTCTTCATACTGTCTGCAAATCTGACAGGTGAGGAAGTCATCAGAGGGATGATAAACAATATGTTATCAGCCCATAAACAAAACAAAATCCTTTCTCATTATTTCAAACTCTTCTTAAACAGCTTTTCCCAAGAAAGGAATTGGGGGGGGGGTATTACCAGCTGACCTGTTGATTAGTTCCAAAAAGCCATAAGCGGACTGTTCTGCCTGCCTGTTCCAGTGAAATTGGAGATGCACACACTCCTCTCAGCATTAGCTAGCATAATACATGCCTAGCGTCCATGGGGCTGGGGTCCATGCTGTGGGAGATGGGAGGG
>NW_017729026.1:44952700-44957322 GCF_001723915.1 Gavialis gangeticus | reverse complement strand
TGGGGCTGGGGTCCATGCTGTGGGAGATGGGAGGGAGGGTGGGAGAGATGAATCCCTGTTTGAACAGCGAGCAGTTGGGGGGTGCAGGGGGAGCCCAGCTGTGCCTGCAGTTCCTGTTGGAGCTCTGACTAGTGAGCAGAGGGGTGGGGCCAGCCCTGTTCTCTGGTGGAGACAACACAGCCCAGGCCTGCAAAGCATCTGGGATGCTGGGGGACTCTGGTTTAACTTAAACCAGGAAGGGGTCTGGGACAGACATTGCATAAACTGGTTTGACCCAAATCTTTTAAGTCTGATATTACATTCAATCAGGTTTATCTTAAACTGGTTTCAGCCATTTTGAAACTGGTTTATGTGCACTGAACTTATGTTCTGTTACAGGTTTAAACCAGTTTCTGATCACTTAAGCCAGTTTGTGTGTAATGTCTGTTCCAACATGTCCAGAGCTTGAGATAGGATACCAGTCCTGGCTTCATGCCCTGATGTTACTACTACAGTATTATAGACCAGCCCCTTGCCAATGCCCTTAACTTCTTCCTTCTCTCCCACTCTGAGAAAGCAGAAGTGATGGCTTTCACTTCCATTGGAACAGCTCATTAAAGTTATTACAAGAAATGCATTGCGAGCCAGTGAGCCAAGCAAGGAGAAAAGCAGCTTTTAAAACATCAGGTTTGTTGCTTGATCAGTTGGTGAAGATCTAGTTGGAGATGGTGCTGCTTTGAGCAGGTGGTTAGACTAGATGATCTCCTGAGCTCCCTTCCAAACCTAATTTTCTGTGGGCACCTATATGTGAGTGCTGAGGCTGCTCTGACATGCTGGAATTCCAGACTCAATTAACCAAGTCTGCTGGAGGGTGGCAACTGCCATGCTCTAGCAACCTCCTGCATCTTGTATATCAGTGTCCCAGCACTTAAAAATGGCAGTGGGTGCTTGGACTAAAGCTCATTGCACAAGCTTTGGTTAAAGCACCCCCACCGCCATTTTTAAGCATGGGGATGCTGATACAAAAGACACAGCAGCACTTTAATTAGAGAGGCTCTCAGAGCTCTATAGCTCAGGGAGAGCAGGGGGTGGGGCTTGGAGCCCTGATCCCGGTAGTAAGGCTCTGGGGCCCAGAGATGGGGCTTGGAACCCAGAGTGAATAGTAGAGGCTGAGAACCCTGAGTGAGGGGACAACAAGGGTCCTGAGCTGGGCTTAGAACTGGAGGGATGGGCTTGGAGCCCTGAGTAAAAGGGACCATGAAGGTCCTGAGCCAGACTGGGAGATGAAAGTAATGGTAGGGGCTAGGAGCCCAATGGAATACAAGTAGGCCGAGTGTTAGGCTATGGATGCCATCTGCAAGACATGGGAAATGGTAAGGGAAGGTTGGAGCGGTGTGTATTAGCCCTTGACATCAGGGCAAGTAAATAGGCAGCCTCCCGCTTGATTAACATCATATAATCATTATCATCAAGGCATAGCAGATGAGGACAGCTGGCAGTTAGCCCAGAAACAAATGGGCAGGCCAACTGACCAGCCCTGGGAGTCCCACTTGTTGCACAGTGCTGCAAACTACATGTGAGTTCTCATCGGGATGCACCCCCAGTCATGTTTGGCTCTGGCAGAGTAAATGGACTCTACTGATACTTGACCAGTGCAAGCATCACGCATGTGTGGTTTCTCTAGCTACCTGCTGGCAGAAGAGCAGCAGTGCATTCTGACACTCTTTATACCAGGGGTGGACAATTATTTTGGCTGAAGGGCCACTTAAGGAGTTTTGGTGAGCTGTTCTAGGGCCACACAAAATCTTTCAGAAGATACCATTTTAACAAATTATAGATTAAAAAAAAATCATATACAGAAAATCAAACATCTACTATAATATTTTTTTTCAAAAATATTTTTGTCCTGATTTACGTGTTTTTGAGTAGTGTATATAGAGGTGATTGCATAATAGATCAAAATTAAGTCTTACTCTTGTATATTGTTTGGGGAAAGGAGTGTGCATGTATGTTGGGGGTGCTCCTCACCATGTCAGGCAGGTGGAGTGGGTAGAAAGCAGCCAGAAGTGGGAGCTAAAGCCTCACGTGCTGAGGCAGGAGCCACATAGCTGGACCTTCCCTGCCACCTGGCTGGGTGTGTGGTGCCTGGCATGTATCCCCATGGCTAAGCACAGGTGAGAGCACAATGCAGGCTCTCCTGGGTAGGGGCTGGTGGGTTTTGGACCCATATAGAGTGCCATGGGGGCAGCTTCAGGCCAGATACAATCAACTGATGAACATCTGCCCATGGGCCAGATCCAATCAGTTGGTGGGCCAGATCCAGCCCACAGGCCATATTTTACCCACCCCTGCTTTAAACACAATTCGAAGGGCAGTGTATGGACATATCAATCCTGGGATTTCTCCATTCAAAGGTAAGTCATGGTACAACCAGTCCTGGGACAAAGGAATGTCTGTTCATAGCCAGACTGCAGTTATAAAAGAGTTAAGCCAACGCTGAGCTCTTTAAAATCCCACACAGTATGGTAAGGTTACTTTTGTTTTTTGTTACAGTAAATATTTTTTAGACTAAAAAATGATCTGGCTTTAATATCACAAGTGATTGGGAAAGCAGGGCCTTCTAGAGACAACAGAGCTTTCCTGATCTAAGGGCCATTAAAATCAATGTAAAAACTTCCATCAATGTCAAGGTATGTTGGATCATCACTTCAGGGAAGTGTCTTTAATTCTGTTTTACCCACAGAAGGTAGGAGTTAGTGAAACAAACACTGTAGTACAAAAGCTGTTGTCTCCTAAGTTCCAGATTTGGAAGCAGGAGAATGGAAGGGGTCGTAGAGTGAATGAGAACATGGTGGGAGAATAAGAGTTTAGATTGGATTTTTTGGAGGTTTTAATTTTTGGACATTGTATATTACTATTGTATGTGCCCAAAATAGGAGCATTTACAAGAGTTCAATATAGAAATGTTTCTATTAAATGCAAAGAACTAACAAGAAAATAAGTTGTATTTCCCAATAAGCATCTTAAAACAGGTTGGCAACATGCAGCCCAAGGGTTGGATCTGGCCTGCAGAGTTACTGACCCTGGCCCACAAAGTTTGAAGGCTTTGCCTATGCCACACACACACTAAAGTTAAGCAGTGAAGAGGTGTGCTGGGGTCAGGCAACCTCCATCTGTGCCTTTGCTTCAAGTCTTCTGCTGTGGTGTGAGGGGCAGCTTCCAGCCCATGGGGAACTGCACTGGGGCTGGGCACCTGGAAGCTGCACTCACACGGATGCAACTACTCCTTACCCTCTTCCCCACTCCCCCTTCCTCCCTGCCTCCCATCTGTGGTACAAAAGCAGCAGTAATGTGGATACCTATTCCACTTGCCCACCCTGGTGCAGATCCCTCCTGAGTGAAAGCTGAGCCCATGCCTCAGCTGAGGAGTGGAGGGGGTGGGGAGGATGGGAGAAATGGAAGCAGCATGGGTGAAGTTTCTAGCTGCCTGCTCCAAGTGTGGGTGCAGGGAAATGCCCCCTCCCCATTGATTTGCCTTGGAAGCCACTTAGCCTGCATTGGGAAAGAGCCAGGTTGTTCCAGCCTGCAGTTTGAAAAGGTTGCCAGCCACTGGCTTAAGACATCTACTGGAAACAAAATCCAGTTGGCAAATGTAGATGCAAAAACCAACTTTTTCTTCACTTCTCGATTAAAACAAAGGTAGGAGTGATGTACGGATATATTAACAGTGTTTACACTAGTAAACACATGTTCACCTATGCAGTCACTCAAATATCCATGAGCGCAGCACTTACATGGGGATGTTGTAATGCTATTGTGATACTTCAGGGAATAAATGTATCAGCTTTCTTGAGAACTGAACATCAGCACAAAAGACATTAAATTCCATAGACAGAGCTTTTGTGAACAGCAGATAAGGTGTCACTGCTCCAAGGAAAGACACGTATCAAAATACTTTTACTTTGTAGACTTGTTCATGACTTCCTTAAATAAATCAGTATGGTGTTTACTTCTACAGAGAGCAAAGACTCGAGGCTTTGGCAGTCAGCAAACTGGCTAACAGGAGGGTCTAGCAGACTGCAAGGGCTGCCTCTGTAGCCCAGTGTTTAATGGCACATTTCTGGAACAGGGGAGTCCTGGGTTTCAGTCACTAGGTTTTTAAACAGTGTGGGCACATGCAGATGAGCCCACATGTGCTTCTTGCAGCATCTCAAAGCAGTTTGAGATGCTGCAAGAGGCATGCTGGAAACAAACAAAAAAGTTCCCCATGCTGCATATTTGCAGTGCCAACTCTAATATTGGTATACCTGGAAATCCAGGTATCAAAAAATACCCCACAGAAAAAAAGCAGGGAAGGACACGGTCCAGGATCGTATCCTGAGGCAAACCAACTGTGAGTTCTTCAGGGATGCTCTGTTATCCAGCCAGTGTCTCTATGGTGCTTCTGTTGCCCCAGCATGTACCCTTTATGTTGGAGGGCAAACAGAAGCGGCAGGACCCAGCCCCAGGTGCTGTTCCAGGTAAACAGGGATGAGGGTGGAGAGGCTGTGTAGTTTCTGTGGGGGGTTGTGAGTTGAGGTGTGTGGGAGGGTGTGCAGGGACTGGGGGTGTGGGGAGTGGGCATGTAGGAGCCTCAAGGGGAA
>NW_017729026.1:44946979-44947700 GCF_001723915.1 Gavialis gangeticus | reverse complement strand
TGGGAGGGTGTGCAGGGACTGGGGGTGTGGGGAGTGGGCATGTAGGAGCCTCAAGGGGAATGTACTCGAGGGGGAAGTACTTGCCATCCACCTTTTGTGTGGCAGCCTCCCAGGCAAGGAAAAAAAAACCCCTTGTCATGAAAGTAGGAGGCTACCACAATCTTGAAGGGGCCACCACCCAAACCAGGGCCTGCATCCAGGTCTCAAAGTGCAGGATCTTGAGCTCAGGTAGTTGGCACTTCACCCCATGCCTGTGGGTGAGTGCCCAAAAGGGGCCCCCACCACCCAAGCTGGAATGGCCAGTGATGGAAGGTCCAGGCCATGTGGCTGCAGGTCACCGTGTATCTGCCTGTACATAACTGTGGACCAGAGCTAGGGCCAGGGACAGGCTGAGTGGGTGTGCTGTCTGGTGTAGCACACCTAGCCCCTCTAGGCGCTAGCAGTCTAGGCTGGTGGGCGGGGCCCTTATTCTTCCCAGCCCCAGCTGTGGAGGAGGCTGAAGAGGAGTCCTTCCCAGTGCTCTTTCCCTGGGTCCCTGATGGTAGGGTGGGGCTTGGGAGCCCCTCTGGGGGGAGGGGCTGGGGGAGACCCCTTAGCCCTACTGGCTCCCTGTTAGAGTCCTGCTTGCCCCTGAAGCAGGGGTTACAGACTTGTCTGCCCCCAGAGGTGCTGGCACCGGGCAATGTCCCCGGGCGTGGGGGAAGGGGTGGCCGCATGGGCA